>NC_088408.1:38680889-38980889 GCF_034236695.1 Oncorhynchus nerka
AGCAGTTCTTAATTGCAGCAGCCAGGAGAACGCTGGACTCACTATCCACAATGCCAGCTTTCTCTCTCCCAGATTATCCTGCCTAACTACCTTCTGCCTGAGCGGACTATGTGACTGCACTGCACTCACTGACCCTGTACAGTCAGGTCCATAATTATTGGCACCCTTGATGAAGATGAGTGGAAAAGACTATAAAGTAAAGAATACAAATGCTGAGCTATATTGTATGCCAAAGAGCTATATTTTCATGTCACCTCATGGTCAGATGACATGGAAATAGAGCTCTTTGGCCGTGCACACCAGTGGTTGATTTGGAGTCGAAAAAAGGAGGCAAATGCAGAAAAGTACTTCATACCTACAGTTAAATATGGTGGTGGATGTTTGATGTTATGGGGCTATTTTGCTTCCAATGGTACTGTGGTCCTTGTTAAGGTCAACGGCACTATGAAATTGACCAAGTAGCAGGACATTTTTGCCAAAAACCTGGTTGCCTCTGCCGGGAGGCTGACAATACAGAGTCTTTTTTTTGCTGATCTTTATCAAGGGATCCGTAACCCACTGTATGTATCTGTGTTCAAATGATGGGGTTTGTTGGTGTTCCAACAGGTTAGACTGTAAACAGGAGCCGTGTTTTAAATGTATCTTGTGTTGGACTTACAAAGACAGACCGTGAACAAACCAATATCACCCGAGTGTTCCTGCACACAGACCCCCACATCATTTGGATTGGGCATTTGTTTATCCAAGGTCTAGTTTTGCATCACAGAAGGGATGTTTTTACAAAGGGGAAACGCGCGTATTGTCGTACCGCTTGTGCACTGATTTTGGTTATTGCCGTTATTGTTTTTGGCTTACATGTGATTTATTGTGGTTAAGTATTTACTACCGGTTGCTAGGTTTTAAGATCTCTTTTGGCACCAGACTGCCATTCTTTGTGTTGGGGAAATGGCTTCATCGATAAAGCTAGGGAGCTACGATCTCAACAGGGCCCGTAGTTTGGCTCATTTCCTTATGTTAAGGACATGGCATGCATGGGTGTAAAAGCTTTTGTGACCTATTCAGTAAGAAAAGGAAAGAAATGAATCATGATTTTGTAGCATATGTATTACTATGCATTCAATCAAATAGAAAGCTATGTGGTTAGTACAGCTGAACTGGACCTTGGACAATATGTAGCTGTCACTTCATATTTGTCAGAGTTTTATGATAATAACATTCAATAATCCTCCAACAAACCCGTATGAAAGGCCACTATATTGAAGTTGCCTTCTCCTATATTTTAACTGTAAAATAATCCATATTGATATTTTGCCCTGGCCTGTTCCATCTCACCAGGGTTCCAGAGGACTGTAGCCATAGCAGATTCCAACTACAACTGGTTCTACGGGCCCGAGAGCCAGCTGGTGTTCCTGGATCGCTATGTGATGAGGAACGGCAGTGGAAACTGGCTGGCTGAGATGATCCATCAGAACCGGGTGTTGGAGGGGCCGGGACAGGCCGGGAAGGGACAGAGATGGTGCACACTGCACACAGAGTTCCTCTGGTGAGAATCTCTCTCTCTCTCTCTCTCTCTCTCTCGTTCTGCCTCTTTCTCTCTCTCTCTCGTTCTGTCTCTTTCTCTCTCGCTCTTTCTCTCTCTATTGGTTTAAGTGTACTGTCGTACACTGAGTGTACAAAACATTCGGAACACCTACTCTTTCCATGATATAAACTGGCCAGGTGATGTCACTTGTTGAATCCACTTCAATCTGTGTAGGTGAAGGGAAGAAACATGTCAAATAAGGATGTTTAAGCCTTGAGACAATTGAGACATGGATTGTGTATGTGTGCCATTCAGAGGGTGAATGGGCAAGACAAAATATTTAAGTACCTTTGAACAGGATATGGTGGTAGGTGTCAGGTGCACTGGTTTGGGTGTGTCAAGAACTGCAACGCTGCTGGGTTTTTCATGCTGAAAAGTTTCCTGTGTATATCAAGAATGGTCCACCACCCAAAGGACTTCCAACCAACTTGACACAACTGTGGGACGCATTGGAGTCAATATGGGCCAACAAACCTGTGGAATGCTTTTCGACGCCTTGTAGAGTCCATGCCCTGACGAATTGAGGCTGTTCTGTGGGCAAAAAGGATGTAACTCAATATTAGGAAGGTGTTCTTAATGTTTTGTACACTCAGTGTATACGCTGATTTACTCAATTATTAATGAAATATTTGCTTTTAGAGCAACTGAATTCAAATGTATGACATTCATTCCTTGTTGTTTTATTTCCATTCTGCAGGTATGATCCCGGCCTGACTCCCAGGGCTCCTGCAGACTTTGGTACATCCCAGCTCCACTACTTTGAGGACTGGGGGGTCGTCACTTATGGAAGTTCTCTACCCGCAGACACCAACCACACCTTCCTCTCCTTTAAGTCGGGGAAGCTGGGTGGACGGGCCATATTTGACATCGTTCACAGGAACAAGTACAAAGACTGGATCAAAGGGTGGCGGAACTTTAACGCTGGCCACGAGCACCCTGACCAGAACAGCTTTACGTTCGCCCCTAACGGTGTTCCTTTTATCACGGAGGCTCTGTACGGGCCCAAGTACACCTTCCTCAACAACGCAGTGCTGTTCTCCCCGGCTACCTCGGGAAGCTGCTTCAAGCCATGGGACGGCCAGGTCACAGAGGCCTGCGACTCCAAGTGGCTGAAGTACAAGGTGGGGCTGCCGGCGGACGCCCAGGGCAGGGTGGAGGCTGCTCTGGAAAGGCAGGGCATGGTGTTCATCCGTGGGGAGGGCCAGTCGGCCTACAACCCTGACCTGAAGATCAGGAGCTTCCAGAGGAACCTGCTGCTCCTGCACCCCCAGCTGCTGGTCCTGGTTGATCATATCCATCTGGAGACAGACAGCCCAACCAGGGCCATGAGTGCCTTCTTCCACAACACGGACCTGCCCTTTAAGGACACCAAAATAGACGGTGTGCACGGAGCCTTTGTCAGACATGGGGAAGACCCATATCAAATGTTTTGGATGGATGACACAGGCTTCAGTGAGAAAGGGGTCTTGGGGTACTGGAACTATCCCCGTGGTTACCCCTATAACGGCTCTAACTATGTGAATGTGACAATGCCTCTGAGGTATCCCCATACCAGGGTGGCCTACATCTTCTTTGGGCCAGGGGTGGACGTGCAGAGCTTTAGTCTGCGTGGCGATGCTAACAGGGTGGACATTTACCTGGCCACCAACGAGCACACCTACACCATCTACCTGCTGACCGGGGAGGTGACCACCAAGCCTCTGTTCGCCATGGTGCTGGTGGACCAGAAGAAAATAGTATTTGAGAAAGCAGCAGGAGTGAAGAACAGCACGCCGGAGGAGGTAGAGGAGTATGTCAACGTAGTAGAGGACAACCTCCAGCACGCCAAGCCTGTTTTCCAGCAGCTGGAGAGACACATCCTGGGCCGGGTGCTCAACACGGCCAGCTTCCGCAAGACGGCCGAGCGCCTCCTCCAGTTCTCCGACAAGAAGAAGACGGAGGCCATTGAGAAAATGTTTGCTCTGACTAAGAAACAGGGCAAGGGCAAGGGGGCCAATAAAGCCTTGGGGAACCTTGGGGACAAGCTCTCAGAGAGCCTGCCGGACATCTTTGGACAGATCGAGGTAAAGGAGAAGAAGGAGAGATCGAAGACAACAAAGAGGATTATTGAGGAGAGCCCCGAGGAAGACGGCGACTCCAGGGCCTTTATGGATTATGGAGACTCCAAAAAAGCCCGGAAGGGAGGCTTCGTGAAGGGTCGCAAGTTCAAGGAGGTCCACGAGTTGGCGACGGCCAACAGTGACAGTCTGTCGAACTCATCCTCTTATATCAGACTATTTCTCATCTTAAACATAGCCACCTTCTTCCTGCTACTGTCTGTGTTATTGACACGCTTCCAGAGAGGCAGAAGTCTGCACACCCAGAGGTGTTTCTATGGCATCCTGCTCATCGACAGCTTCATCTTACTCTGCCTCTACTCCTCCTGCTCTCACGCACAGTGTTGACATGATCACTGTGCGGCGAGGGGAATAGTCCATGTGCAGACCGATTGAACCGTTTGCCATGGGTGAATCAAATGCACCATACGCCTCAGTCTGAGCCAAGTCTACCTGATGAGTGTCCAGGAAAGAATTGATTCCAAATAGGAATTGATAGATTTAGTAACGAAATGAAGCCAGACCACCTTTGAGATCCTAAGCTTCTGTGGAGCTTTAGAATGGAGTCTGTGTGAACTTTTTAACGTAGCATTTAGAGTGGAACATGTTGCTTTATATCAAAGATTGCTAGCCACTAAAATGCAGATATATCTGCCTCTCTCTGTGGACATGATAGAAAGAATGTACATATGTTCAAACAAGATATATTTTTGTGGTATTATTTCTACTCTTTGTCATGAGAAAAGAACAATATGCATAGATATTGTATTTGCTTTTGCCTGATGAATGAGGGGACTTTGCAGATAAAAAAAAGCTATAGAAATATGTTACCTCAGTCGGTGGTCCTCTCTGTGTCCATAACTGCAGTATAATACCATTGCATTTAACCAAATTGGCTTACCCGCATAACCGATCACATTGTCACCCCCACCACCCCAATTTAAGTCTTGTGATATTGTTCTTAAGCTGTCTGGGTCCATGTAATTCCATTTAGAGTAATACACTTGGGAAAGTACATTTTACTCTCCAACTGTAACAGATTTGCTTTCATGCTCTCACCTGTATGACTACTTGCAGTATGTTGGTGAAGCCCATTCACTTATATGCTAGCATAGATTCATATTATTGTCCATCACCAAACCCACCTATTATAATTACACAACCTGCTCCTCCTCTTGATGTTATGATGTGGAATCGTTGGGAACCAATGTTTCTTGTTGTTACTGACTCTTAACTAATGGATCTACAGGCGGCACTACAGGGATGAGGACCTTTGACCTTTGTGTTACTTTGGTTGGGAGGAAACAACTACTATGCTAGTCATGGATATGTGAGGAAAGGGAGAACTCAAATGCTAGGAGAGGGGTCGATTTTTGGTTGGCATTGGTGGAGGGGATTTGGGGGGGAAATACTGTATGTAAATAGCCTTGTACCTGTATTGGCATATCTGTCGTCAAATGAGTGTATGATAAAGTTATCCTCCGATCAGGAGGTTGGTTGTATCAATATTTACTCACTCTTGCTCAGTCACACAGATGATAAGGAGAGACATGCTAACAAGTCTTCACTTCATCTGGTGTGTTTTGGACGTGAGGGTGGGCACTGTCTCTCTTTCTGTAAATTCCCAGGTGTGTCTACTGAAAATGTGTACGCCAACATTACATTTTAGATTCTAGACACATGACTCCTCTGCCTGCAGGGGGAGCAGCTACAACACAACACACCACTAGTTGAATTAAATTTGATTAGGTGGGTGGGGAGCTCAATCCACTATACCACTACAGCCTAAGTCTGCTGTATCTTGCTAATGAATTTACCTAAACTATGAGTCATGGAAGCCCTAGTCTCTTGTGACAGTGCAGAGATTTAGTTCTGGGTGCCGAGATTATGAAAGCCCTCGTGACAATCAGGTAGCATCTTTTGGTCAGGGCTGGCTAGCAACAATCAGAATTCATTGTTTTGTCATCTCATTAAAAAACGAATTTTCACTGCCTTTTATCATTGTCATGTCATTCAATAAAGAGTTTTATGCCAAATCAAATGAGATTGAAAGGGTACCAGTATCATGTCTCAAATGTTGTGGTGATATACAGTACCTGTCAAAGGTTTGGACACACCTTCTCATTCAAGGGTTTTTCCTAATTTTTTTACTTTGTTCTACATTGTAGAATAATAGTGAAGAAATCAAAACTATGAAATAACACATATGGAATCATGTAGTAACCAAAAAAGTGTTAAACAAATCTAAATATATTTGAGATTCTTCAAAGTAGCCACCTTTTGCCTTGATGGCTACTTTGCGCACTATTTTCTACAATGTAGAAAATAGCAAAAATAAAGAAAAACCCTTAAATGAGTAGGTGTGTCCAAACCTTTGACTAGTAATGTAGTACAATGAGTTCATCATTAATCTCAATGGCCGTGGCTGTGTTTAGGACTGATCCGACTGTCAGAAACATGACCCAGGTAGTGAGGTAGCCAGGCAATATAAAATGTACGTAGTCCCTGACCTTTGACACATTTTCATCATTGCTCAAATGCCACTTAAGCTGTCAATTCCTATGAACATGAGTAGTGGCACACAAATCAATGATATACAGTGCATTCAGAAAGAACACCCCATGCCTTTTTACACATTTTGTTGTGTTATAGCCTGATTTTAAAATTGATTAAGTTGAGATTTTTGGGGGTCACTGGCCTACACACAATACCCCATAATGTCAAAGTGGAATTGTGTTTTCAGAAATGTTTACAAATTAATTAAAAATTAAAAGCTGAAATTTCTTGAGTCAATAAGTATTCAACCCCTTTGTTATGGCAAGCCTAAGTACGTTCAGGAGCAAAAAATGTTCTTATGTCACATATTAAGTGACATGGACTCACTCTGTTTGGAAATCTATGGTAAGAACTGAAAAAGGTTGTCCTGCAATGATGAACAACAAATTTGACAGAGCTTGAAGAATTTTGAAAATAATAATATGCAAATGTTGAACAATCCAGGTGTGGAACGCTCTTAGAGACTTACCCAGAAAGACTTAACAGCTGTAATTGCTGCCAATGGTGATTCTAACATGTATTGACTCAGGGGGTTGAATACTTATCTAATCAACATATATGACTGTTTTATTTTTCATAATTGTTTTTACAAATGTAAAAATATATATATATATATTTACTTTGACATTACAGAGTATTTTGTGTAGATCGTTGACAAAAACATGACAATTAAATCAATTTTAATCCCACTTTAACACAACAAAATGTGGAACAAGTCAAAAGGTGTGAATACTTTCTGAAGGCACTGTATAGGCAAAATGTCTGTCTCTCCAATACTGTAGGCTACAGTATTTTGATATTTGTCCTTGGCAGTAGATCATTGCCAGATGTGCTCTGTGGGGTTCACTTATGTAAAGGTGATTTGGCTGGCCAAGCTACTCAAGAGAGAAAAAACACAAACCAGGCTCCTATATAATCCACAACCAAGTCAGACTCACTCAAACTCAACCTATAGATACACTAAACAAATACCGATGTTATATTTACTGCATTTATGAATGTAAAACCTGCATGATAATGTTTTCCTATTAAAAAAGAAAAGGGAAAAAAGACTGAAGACCTGTAAGACTCTAGTGTTTACCTTTACCTACGATAACCAGCGTCAGATTAGACGTGTCACTCACACTCACTCAAAGAACAAACTGTACACTACACCAGAGGCATCATATAGGTTTCCCATCTTTTCTGCCTACCTGTACTGTGCTCGTACTGTATAGGCTCCAGGGCTCTGCTGCCACCTGTCGGTAAGTGTGTGCCTTCGCATCATTATGGACGCGGAACAAGATGCTCGATGTCCTCTGCGCCAGACGGGGTCGCTGTATAATTTCCAGCTACCATGATAGAACCGTCTCGCTCGCCGTCGAAAATGTTGGAACCCGTTCTCCGGAGAGATGGCTAAGACGGTTCGAGCATGGAATGTGCATTGAGAGTTCCTGGAGGTGATTGTGTCAAAAATGGGGGCACGCGTTGCACGGTTGTTTAGGGATTTTAATTTAGAAAACCGAGTACATCGTGAGATTGGGAAGGCAAAACCCGAAGTGGCACCCCGACATCTGACCCATATGGATCCTGTTCAGAGTACAGAGGGTGAGTACATAGCGATTTTTGTTATTGCGTTGAAAAACTTGTGTAAGTCGGGAGGGTCAACTCAGCCTGTAGCTACGCCAGCCAGGCTGTTAGCAAGTATACCATAGCTTGCTGTCCTGGCGAGTGTTTCTTAACGTTACAGCTTTGTAGCTATTTGAAACCAAGGTTTTAGTGTTGAGTACGTATTTGTGGTTTTCCAATTCTGTAACAAGCACAAGCTAAGATACCTAACTAGTTAGCAGCAAAGATGGCAAATTACCCATTCAACACTAGGGTTCACCCTTTACTTCTAACGTTATGATCTGCTGCCAGTACATACCAGTCTGTATCACAGTCACACTTCTTTCATATGTTGCTCTTTGTCCCCTGAGGCCTAAACGATTTTGTTTCCTTCAGTTACTGAGATCAATGATGCCATCCACAAGAGAAACGACCCCCTCCTGGGGTTGCTGAAGTCGGTGTATGTGGAATCAAAGGATCCTACCGAGGTGAGAGCCTAAAATAATGACTATTCAATTGAAATGTCAAATTAGGACTATTTGCTCGATTGGCACCCAACTCTGTTTCAATACAAACAGGCTCCAAAGGAGGTGACTGAGGAGAACGTGGAGGAGCGCAGGCCACTGAAGTTCAACCTACCGGGGGACCCCTATGGGATGGTGGAGCTCACTGATGTCCCCAAAGGCAAACTGTCTATTGCTGAGGCCCTAAAAGCTCTTAACAATCACAAGAATGCTCCCCGAACATGGACATTGGACAAGGTTGCCCAGGAGTACTCTCTTGACTTGAAAGACACTAAAGCACTTCTAGAGCATTTCATCCCCTTCGAGGTTAAGATCATACCTCCCAAGACAAAGGACGATTCAAAGCAGATCAAAGATACCTAGGACAGATATGCAGTATACCTGGCCTTTCAAGACATCTATCAGCCGAGTGAATGATTTATTTATGTAAATGTACTATCGGGTTGTCTGTCTTGCTTCAAGGTTCAGGATAGGAATAGAGTAAGTGTGGGATTATTTGTTTTTCTGTTACGAAACGAGGGAGACGCATGATTTAAACCCAGTACACTACTGTTCAGAGCCAGACATGTTACCGCCACTCCCAAGAAAGCTGGCTTCATTGTGGGAATGGTGATCAAATCAAATCAAATCAAATTTTATTTGTCACATACACATGGTTAGCAGATGTTAATGCAAGTGTAGCGAAATGCTTGTGCTTCTAGTTCCGACAATGCAGTGATAACCAACAAGTAATCTAACTAACAATTCTAAAACTACTGTCTTATACACAGTGTAAGGGGATAAAGAATATGTACATAAGGATATATGAGTGAGTGATGGTACAGAGCAGCATACAGTAGATGGTATCGAGTACAGTATATACATATGAGATGAGTATGTAGACAAAGTAAACAAAGTGGCATAGTTAAAGTGGCTAGTGATACATGTATTACATAAGGATGCAGTTGATGATGTAGAGTACAGTATATACGTATGCATATGAGATGAATAATGTAGGGTAAGTAACATTATATAAGGTAGCATTGTTTAAAGTGGCTAGTGATATATTTACATCATTTCCCATTATTAAAGTGGCTGGAGTTGGGTCAGTGTCAATGACAGTGTGTTGGCAGCAGCCACTCAATGGTGGCTGTTTAACAGTCTGATAGCCTTGAGATAGAAGCTGTTTTTCAGTCTCTCAGTCCCAGCTTTGATGCACCTGTACTGACCTCGCCTTCTGGATGATAGCGGGGTGAACAGGCAGTGGTTCGGGTGGTTGATGTCCTTGATGATCTTTATGGCCTTCCTGTAACATCGGGTGGTGTAGGTGTCCTGGAGGGCAGGTAGTTTGCCCCCGGTGATGCGTTGTGCAGACCTCACTACCCTCTGGAGAGCCTTACGGTTGAGGGCGGAGCAGTTGCCGTACCAGGCGGTGATACAGCCCGCCAGGATGCTCTCGATTGTGCATCTGTAGAAGTTTGTGAGTGCTTTTGGTGACAAGCCGAATTTCTTCAGCCTCCTGAGGTTGAAGAGGCGCTGCTGCGCCTTCTTCACGACGCTGTCAGTGTGAGTGGACCAATTCAGTTTGTCTGTGATGTGTATGCCGAGGAACTTAAAACTTGCTACCCTCTCCACTACTGTTCCATCGATGTGGATAGGGGGTGTTCCCTCTGCTGTTTCCTGAAGTCCACAATCATCTCCTTAGTTTTGTTGACGTTGAGTGTGAGGTTATTTTCCTGACACCACACTCCGAGGGCCCTCACCTCCTCCCTGTAGGCCGTCTCGTCGTTGTTGGTAATCAAGCCTACCACTGTTGTGTCGTCCGCAAACTTGATGATTGAGTTGGAGGCGTGCGTGGCCACGCAGTCGTGGGTGAACAGGGAGTACAGGAGAGGGCTCAGAACGCACCCTTGTGGGGCCCCCGTGTTGAGGATCAGCGGGGAGGAGATGTTGTTGCCTACCCTCACCACCTGGGGGCGGCCCGTCAGGAAGTCCAGTACCCAGTTGCACAGGGCGGGGTCGAGACCCAGGGTCTCGAGCTTGATGACGAGCTTGGAGGGTACTATGGTGTTGAATGCCGAGCTGTAGTCGATGAACAGCATTCTCACATAGGTATTCCTCTTGTCCAGGTGGGTTAGGGCAGTGTGCAGTGTGGTTGAGATTGCATCGTCTGTGGACCTATTTGGGCGGTAAGCAAATTGGAGTGGGTCTAGGGTGTCAGGTAGGGTGGAGGTGATATGGTCCTTGACTAGTCTCTCAAAGCACTTCATGATGACGGAAGTGAGTGCTACGGGGCGGTAGTCGTTTAGCTCAGTTACCTTAGCTTTCTTGGGAACAGGAACAATGGTGGCCCTCTTGAAGCATGTGGGAACAGCAGACTGGTATAGGGATTGATTGCAGACTGGTATAGGGAGTGTTGTAAACGGCAAGGTCGTAAAACACTACTCCGTATGATTTGTGTCAAGTCTTTAGTAAATCTCGATACACATTTTAATGACAAAATCAACCAATTCTATAATTGTAATGAATGATGCGATATTGGCCTGCAAATCCATTCATACAGGGATGAAAGCCTTGTTAGGAAAGTAATTAGCGAAGTAGTATGAATGGATTTGCAGGCCAATATCGCATCATTCATTACAATTATAGAATTGGTTGATTTTGTCATTAAAATGTGTATCGAGATTTACTAAAGACTTGACACAAATCATACGGAGTAGTGTTTTACGACCTTGCCGTTTACAACACTGATCACCATTCCCACAATGAAGCCAGCTTTCTTGGGAGTGGCGGTAACATGTCTGGCTCTGAACAGTAGTGTACTGGGTTTAAATCATGCGTCTCCCTCGTTTCGTAACAGAAAAACAAATAATCCCACTGACAGTAAATTGACTGTCACTTGCTAATTTGGCATCTTTATACAAATCGCAATGTACTCTCTTAAATTTTTCATTCATATGAGCCAATGTTATGTATTTCTGTAATTCCTATTAAGAGTGGGAAAACATTTTGATGTCGGATTTTGTTTGTCTTCCGTGGGTATCCAAGCAAGCACTTGTGTTTTAAGTACTGTATCATGATTATATACACTACATGACCAAAAGTATGTGGACTCCTGCTCGTCGAACATGTCATTTCAAAATCATGGGCATTAATATGGAGTTGGTTCCCTCTTTGCTGCTAAAACAGCCTTCACTCTTCTGGGAAGGCTTTCCACTAGATGTTGGAACATTGCTGCGGGGACTTGCTTCCATTCAGCCACAAGCATTAGTGAGGTTGGGCGATTAGGTTTGGCTCGCAGTTCGCATTCCAATTCATCCCAAAAGTGTTCGATGGGATTGAGGTCAGAGCTCTGTGCAGGCCAGTCAAGTTCTTCCATACCTATCTCAACAAACCATTTCTGTATGGACCTCGCTTTGTGCACGGGGGCATTGTCATGCTGAAACAGGAAAGGGCCTTCCCCAAACTATTGCCACAAAGTTGGAAGCACAGAATAATCTAGAATGTCATTGTATGCTATAGCGTTAAGATTCCCTTCTGGAACTAAGGGGCCTAGCCCGAAACATGAAAAACAGCCCTAGACCATTATTCCTCCTCCACCAAACTTTACAGTTGGCACTATGCATTCGGGCCGGTAGCGTTCTCCTAGCATCCGCCAAAACCCTGATTTGTCTGTCAGACTGCCTGATGGTGAAGCGTAATTCATCACTCCAGAGTCCAATGGTGGCGAGCTTTATAGCACTCCAGCTGAAGCTTGGCGTTGCGCATAGTAATCGTAGGCTTGTGTGCGGCTTCTTGGACATGGAAACCAATTTCAAGAAGCTCCGGACGAAAAGTTATTGTGCTGACGTTGCTTCCAGAGGCAGTTTGGAAGTCGGTGGTGAGTGTTGCAACTCAGGACATGATTTTTACACGGTTAAGCACTCGCCGGTCCCGTTCTGTGAGCATGTGACCTACCACTTCGCAGCTGAGCCGTTGTTGCTCCTAGACGTTTCCACTTCAAAATAACAGCACTTACAGTTGACCGTGGCAGCTCTAACAGGGTAGAAATTTTACGAACTGACTTGTTTGAAAGGTGGCATCCTATGACGGTGCCACGTTGAAGGTCACTGAGCTTGTCAGTAAAGCCATTCTACTGCCAATGTTTGTCTATGGAGTTTGCATGACTGTGCAATATTTCTGCTGGGTTTTTCACACTCAACAGTTGCTTGTGTGTATCAAGAATGGTCCACCACCCAAAGGACATCTAGCCAACTTGACACAACTGTGGGAAACATTGGAGTCCACATGGGCCAGCATCCCTGTGGAACGGTTTCGACACCTTGAAAAGTCCATTGAGGCATTTCTGAGGGCAAAAGGGGGTTCAACTCAATATTAGGAAGGTGTTCCTAATGTTTTGTACACTGTACTTTGCAGGGTCATTTATTTCATAAAAGAATCATGATGATGCTGTTTACTTTCCGTTGATGATGTGGATTGTTGTGATGTTTCATTTAATAAATCAAACACATTATTTTTGTTTTGAATTTTTACCCCTTTTTCTCCCCAATTTCGTGGTATCCAATTGTTTTAGTAGCTACTGTCTTGTCTCAGAGACGAAGGTTGAAAGTCCTCCAATACACAACTCAACCAAGCCGCACTGCTTCTTAACACGCATCCAACCCGGAAGCCAGCCGCACCAATGTGTTGGAGGAAACACTGTGCAACCTTGGTTAGCGCACATTGCGCCCGGCCCCGCCACAGGAGTCGCTGGTGCGCGATGAGACAAGGATATCCCTACCGGCCAAACCCTCCCTAACCTGGACAATGCTGGGCCAATTGTGCGTCGCGGCCGGTTGCGACAGAGCCTGGGTCTCTGGTGGCACAGCTGGCGCTGCAGTACAGCGCCCTTAACCACTGCGCCACCCGGGAGGCCCTCAAACACATTATTTGAGCAAAATAGTGGACATTGTTTAAAAAAGAACGACGAAGCGGACACTCCTCCTGTGTTTTGGTAGGAAGCAGAGGGATGGCCTTGGAGATATGTAACCACTCAAGTTCATACATTTATATTTTAGCAGACGCTCTTTATCCAGAGTGACTTGCAAGCAATTAGGGTTAAGTGCCTTGCTCAAGAGCACATTTTTCACCTAGTTGGCTCGGGGATTCAAACCAGCAACCTTTCAGTTACTGGCCCAACGCTCTTAACCGCTAGGCTACCTGCCGCCCATGAACTATTGCTTGCTCTAGTGGTTACCCTCAACAGCGCAGGGCACCTGGAACAGACTGATACTAAAGTCAACACTTGCTACAGTGGTCCCTAACAGTACACAGAGCTATTAGTTATGGAGGGGGAAATCTATACAGTTACTTATCACAATGTTATTTTGGGAGGATATATTGATATTTGGCTCAATCTGTATACAGGTAGCATTAGCTAGTGCTTGTCGGCTGTACCGGCGCCAAAACTAAATTTCCCAGCGCAGAGCTATGGATGCAAGGACTAACCATCCATGTTATTGAAATGTATAGTTTTAACAATGTTATACAGTGTTTACATGGAGATTGTTTACAAACATTGGAGTAAAACAAGCTTGTGTTTTTGGTTCTGATGGGGTATGACTGTTGAACCAAGCTCATTAGGAATTTATAAGTTATATTCTTCAAGAATCAATGGGTATACAGTGGCAAGACAACGCATGTGAACCCTTTGGAATTACCTGGATTTCTGCATAAATTGGTCATAAAATTTGATCTGATCTTCATCTAACTCAGTCACAACAATAGACAAACACAGTGTGCTTAAACTAATAACACCAATTATTGTACTTTTGTGTGGAGAAACAAATGCACAGCACACCAACATCAAAACCTCATCCCAACTATAAAGTATGGTGGGGGAGCATCATGGTTTGGGGCTGCTTCGCTGCCTCAGGCAGGGCCTTGACAACTTGCTATCATTGACGGAAAAATTCCCAAGTTTTATCAAGACATTTTGCTGGAGAATGTAAAGCTATCTATCTGCCAATTGAAGCTCGACAGAAGTTTTGGGTGATGCAAAAGGACAACGACCCAAAACACAGAACTAAATCAACAACAGAAGAAAATACGCCTTCTGGAGTGGCCCAGTCAGAGTCCTGACCTCAACCCAATTGAGATGCTGTGGCATGACCTCAAGAGTGCGGTTCACACCAGACATCCCAAGAATATTGCTGAACTGAAACAGTTTTGTAAAGAGGAATGGTCCAAAATTCCTCATGACTGTTGTGCAGGTCTGATCGGCAACTACGGAAAATGTTTGGTTGAGGATATTGCTGCCAAAGGAGGGTGAACAGGGGTTCACATACTTTTTCCACCATGCACTGTGAATGTTTACACTGTATATTCAACAAAGACATGAAAACCTATAACTGTTAGTGTGTTATTAGTTTAAGCAGACTGTGTTGTGGCTTAGATGAAGATCAGATCAAGTTATGTGACCAATTTTTTGCAGAAATCCAGGTAATTCCAAAGACATAATTTATGTCCAAAAATGGAAAGAAGGGGATGCAGGCTATCTATTACATGCACAAAACGTGTAATATTAAGAACATCTAATGACCAAACCCTATACTTTATGGAACCTTGTAATATTGTATTTATCTCTGTGTTTGATTGTATACAACGTAACAGTACAACGCTTATATGCACGTGCCCGGTAAAGCCTAGATCTTGAACCACAACGTTACGCCTCTTTATGGCCATTTGTCATTTCAATTGGAGCTCTAGATAATGGGCGCGTCATAACAAAGGACCCTACCCGAGCTGTCCATACTATTGGATGATGAGACTGTCAGTTAACCAGTATACGGACAGTGATCGTAGTTCGTAACAGAGATGGAATATTATACCGTGAACCCCGAATAGTGGAAGACGAAATTATCATTCTCAGGATAACAGAAAGATGAGGGTTGGAAAGAAAATGAAATGACTGACAATCAAATTGTTTAATGCCTCTTTGAGTCATGATTTTGTCTTGTAAACCAATCTAGCGGTGTTTTCTTTTGTCGGAGAACCCATTCCCTGCAAAACAAAGGCAGAATGATACGCGGAACTACATTTTACTTACCGCTTTTGTTGAATTGTGTAGGTGGCATTGCCCGTGTTTCGCACTGTAAATAATCTTATTTGATTAGATTTATTAATTCGCGTGCAATGAGAGATTAATACAGTATATCTAGTTGTGACTTCGAGGAATTACAAAAAGCATCTGGACAGCGAATTGGATCAACTGAAAGACTGAAATGAGCCGCGAGCAATTGTCTGTCTACTGAAACCCAACGATGTCAACCTGACTTTGGAAGGAAAACGGTAATTTCACTTGGGGATTCTGCTGTAACAAACAATACTACTCCCTGAAAAGTGGTTTAATTGATACAATATAAACGTATTTTCAAACAATTCAGCTTGTTTGATTGAACTAATCATAGGTTCTCATCAAACAAGCATTTGACCTTACATTTAATTCCACAGTATAATAATAATGTTATCAAAAATATCAAAATAAATAGGCCTACACTCAAAACAATGCTGGGTTAAAAAACAACCCTATTTGGGTTAGTTGGTAACCCAACGCTGGGTTATTTGGATCCCGCCTGTTGGGTTATATTGATCCCGCCATTTGGGTTATATTGAACCAGCCAGTTGGGTTATATTGATCCCGCCATTTAGGTTATATTGATCCCGCCAGTTGGGTTATATTGATCCCGCCTGTTGGGTTATATTGATCCCGCCATTTGGGTTATATTGATCCCGCCTGTTGGGTTATATTGATCCCGCCATTTGGGTTATATTGATCCCGCCATTTGGGTTATATTGATCCCGCCATTTGGGTTATTTGGATCCCGCCATTTGGGTTATATTGATCCCGCCATTTGGGTTATATTGATCCCGCCATTTGGGTTATATTGATCCCGCCATTTGGGTTATATTGATCCCGCCATTTGGGTTATATTGATCCCGCCATTTGGGTTATTTGGATCCCGCCATTTGGGTTATATTGATCCCGCCTGTTGGGTTATATTGATCCCGCCATTTGGGTTATATTGATCCCGCCATTTGGGTTATATTGATCCCGCCTGTTGGGTTATATTGATCCCGCCATTTGGGTTATATTGATCCAGCCAGTTGGGTTATTTTGATCCAGCCAGTTGGGTTATTTTGATCCAGTCAGTTGGGTTTTTGGAATTACACAAACATGGGTTAATTTGTAAGTAAAGAGACTCGGGGCTTGTAGGGATTGCCCAAAGCTTAATTTAACCATCAGTTGGGTTTTTATTCACTTTCATGCTGGGTCTTTTTTAATGTAATCCAGATACTTATTTTTGGCCACATGTGAGAGTACATGTCATTCCTGTTGATCATGTTAAGTTTGTACACTGCACATTTAAACATTCCTTGATTATTTTTGCACATTAGATATTCAAATATAAAATTAATAACATTCTTATATACATATTATAACAGTGGTAACTATCCCAATGTTGGGATATAAACTCAGCGGCCAGATTTTTAAGTACACTAACCCGTTCAAGAAAATGGTTTGCCCATTTTGAAGATGTTATTGAGTTGAGTCATGTGGTGATTGATGTATGCAACTTTGAGCGTGGTGTGATCGTCTGTGTTAAGTGCGCCGGTTACAGTATTTCAGAAACTGCTGGCCTCCTGGGCTTTCCACGTACAATGGTGTCTAGGGTTTACCGAGAATGATGCGACAAACATAAAACATCCAGTCAATGGCAGTCCCGTGGGTGAAAACAGCTCTTTGATGAGAGGTCGAAGGAGAATGGCAAGAATCGTGCAAGCTAACAGGCGGGCCACAAACTGGCAAATAACGGTCCTTGTCCCAGATGGGTTATTGCAGCAGACGACCACACCGGGTTCCAGTCCTGTCTGCTAAAAACAAGACGAATCGGTTCCAGTGGGCACGCCATCACAAACACTAGACAATTGTGGAATGGAAAAACAGATTCTGTAATAGAGACGGAACAAAAAATATATCCGAGCAATAAAGTAAGAAATAATGCATTGCTGGGTCAAAAATACATATAAAACAATAAGCCAGCAAAAGAGTAAAAAGCGACCCACTGCTGTGTCAAAATAACCACATTTTTGGGATAAATAAAACATCCCAACATGGGTTATTCACACAACCCAGCTGGCTGGGTCAAAGTATCCTAGTGTGTGTTTTGTCCAATATTTACCCAGTGCTGAGTTACCAAATATTATTAACATATATTAATATTTTTAACCCATTTCTTTTGTGTGCAGTGCATTCGGAAAGTATTCAGACCACTTTAGTTTTCCCACATTTTGTTACAATGCAGCCTCATTCTAAAAATGTATTAAATATTTATTTTCCTTATGAATTTACACACAATACCCCAAAATGAGAAATATTTTTTTTTGTAAATGTATCAAAAAATAAAAGCATGAATACCTTATTTACATAATTATTCAGACCATTTCCTATAAGACTCAAAATTGAGCTCAGGTGCATCTTGTTTCCATTAATCATCCTTGAGATGTTTCTACAACTTGATTGGAGTCCACCTGTGGTAAATTCAATTGATTGGACATTATTTGGAAAGGCACACACCTGTCTATATAAGGCCCCACGGTTGACAGTGCATGTCAGAGCAAAAACCAAGCCATGAGTTCGAAGGAATTGTCTGTAGAGCTCAGAGACAGGATTGTGTCGAGGCACAGATCTGGGGAAGGGTACCAAAAAATGTCTGCAGCATTGAAGGTCCCCGAGAACACAACGGACTCCATCATTCTTAAAGGTAAGAAGTTTGGAACCACCAAGACTTTTCCCAGAGCTGGTCGCCCGGCTAAACTGAGAAATCGTGAGAGAAGGGCCTTGGTCAGGGAGGTGACCAAGAACACGATGGTCACTCTGACAGAGCTCCAGAGTTCTTCTGTGGAGATGGGATAACCTTCCAAAAGGACAACCATCTCTGCAGCACCCTACCAATCAGGTGGCCAGATGGAATCCACTCCTCAGTAAAAGGCACATGACAGCCCACTTGAAGTTTGCCAAAAGGAACTTAAAGGACTCTCAGACCATGAGAAACAAGATTCTCTGGTCTGATGAAACCAATATTGAACTCTTTGGCCTGAATGCCAAGCATCACGTCTGGAGGAAACCACGCACCACTCATCACCTGGCCAATACCATCCCTATGGTGAAGCATGGGGGTGGCAGCAGCATGCTGTGGGTATGTTTTTCAGCGGCAGGGACTGGGAGACTAGTCAGGATCAAGGTACATAAGGATCCTCAGGACCTCAGACTGGGGCGAAGGTTCACCTTCCAACAGGATAACAATCCTAAGCACACAGCCAAGACAACGCAGGAATTGCTTTGGGACAAGTCTCTGAATGTTCTTCAGTGGCCCAGCCAGAGCCCGGACTTGAACCCGATCAAACATCTCTGGAGAGACCTGAAAATAGCTGTCCAGCGACAATCCCCTCCCAACCTGACAGAGCTTGAGAGGATCTGCAGAGAAGAAGGGGAGAAACTCCCCAAATACAGGTGTGCCAAGCTTGTAGCGTCATACCCAAGAAGACTCAAGGCTGTAATCACTGTCAAAGGTGCTTCAACAAAGTACTGAGTAAAGGGGATGAATGCTTATGTAAATGTGATATATAATTTGATATATGATATATATATGTTTATATATATTTTTATACATTTTTAAAAACCTGATTTTGCTTTGTCATTATGGTTTATTGTGTGTAGAATGATGAGGGGCGAATAAGGTTGTAACGTAACAAAATGTTGAAAAAATGAAGGAGTCTGAATACTTTCCGAATGCACTGTATACACACACACAAAAATAAAAAATCAACTAAACTCAGCAAAAAAGAAACATCCCCTCACTATCAATTGCATTTATTTTCAGCAAACTTAACATGTGTAAATATTTGTATGAACATAACAAGAATCAACAACGGAGACATAAACTGAACAAGTTCCAAAGACATGTGACTAACAGAAATGGAATAATGTGTCCCTGACCAAAAGGGGGGGGGGTCAAAATCAAAAGTAACAGTCAGAATCTGGTGTGGCCGCCAGCTGCATTAAGCAATGCAGTGCATCGCCTCCTCATGGACTGCACCAGATTTGCCAGTGTTGCTGTGAGATGTTACCCCACTCTTCCACCAAGGCACCTGCAAGTTCCCAGACATTTCTGGGGGGAATGGCCCTAGCCCTCACCGTCCCAGATGTGCTCAATTGGATTGAGATCTGGGCTCTTCGCTGGCCATGGCAGAACACTGGCATTCCTGTCTTGCAGGATATCATGCACAGAACAAGCAGTATGGCTGGTGGCATTGTCATGCTGGAAGGTTGTGTCAGGATGAGCCTGCAGGAAGGGTACCACATGAGGGAGGAGGATTTCTTCCCTGTAATGTACAGCGTTGAGATTGCCTGCAATGACAACAAGCTCAGTCCGATGATCCTGTGCCACATCACCCCAGGCCATGACGGACCCTCCACCTCCAAATCGATCCCGTTCCAGAGTACAGGCCTCGGTGTAACGCTCATTCCTTTGATGATGAATGCGAATCCGACCATCAACCCTTGTGAGACGAAACTGCGACTCGTCTGTGAAGAGCACATTTTGCCAGTCCTGTCTGGTCCAGCGACGGTGGGTTTGTGCCCATTGGCGACGTTGTTGCCGGTGATGTCTGGTGAGGACCTGCCTTACATCAGGCCTACAAGCCCTCAGTCCAGCCTCTCTCAGCCTATTGCGGACAGTCTGAGCACTGATGGAGGGATTGTGCCTTCTTGGTGTAACTTGGGAAGTTGTTGTTGCCATCCTGTACCGCAGGTGTGATGTTCGGATGTACCGATCCTGTGCAGGTGTTGTTACACGTGGTCTGCCACTGGACGATCAGCTGTCCGTCCTGTCTCCCTGTAGCGCTGTCTTAGGCATCTCACAGTACGAACATTGCAATTTATTGCCCTGGCCACATCTGCAGTCCTCATGCCTCCTTGCAGCATGCCTAAGGCACATTCACGCAGATGAGCAGGGACCCTGGGCATCTTTCTTTTGCTGTTTTTCAGAGTCAGTAGATAGGCCTCTTTAGTGTCCTAAGTTTTCATAACTGTGACCTTAACTGCCTACCGCCTGTAAGCTGTTAGTGTCTTAACGACCGTTCCACAGGTGCTTGTTCATTATTTTTTTATGATTCATTGAACAAGCACGGGAAACCGTGTTTAAACCCTTTAAAATTAAGATATGTGGAGTTATTTTGATTTTTACTAATTATCTTTGAAAGACGGGGTCCTGTTGCTGAGTTTATACTCATTGAGCTTGTCTGATACTTTAAGTTTACGGTTTGATAAAACAAGACAAATACCTCAAGAGGGCATCAGAGATCTAGATAAACAGAATTTAGAAAACTTAACCTGCCCCAATTATTCTCCTCTCGCTCCTGCTGGCTTTCATAGATTCTTCCATTACTCTCCTGAAGTTGCCGGTATAGGCTACACGAGGAGTCGGCAACCTTTCTCATGTTGAATCCCAATGTATCTTACCATTTCTACCAATCTGCGTGCCAGTTATGGTTTTCATATAAAACATGTGAAACAGTTTTGATTCATTTATAATAACATCTTCATATCTCAACATCATTGTCATGTGGTTAATCAAAATTCTGGGTCCAGGCCTGGAGCTCAACGGAGCTGAGTATCGGCACCTCAAATGTTCTACTGCTTGAGCTTCTGTTCCTCTTATAGAGTATTAGCTCAAAAGTATTGTGTATCTCCTGCACCTAAATATTAACAGTAGCAGCACCCAAAATGACTACCGGAACCTATTTCAGTCCAAGTCAAGCACTGATAAGAAGTAATCAGGTAGGCCTATTTTATGAGGTTTCCACTGGATCGGAGCATTACATTTTTCCCTTTTAACGCTGAGTGGTTATCGAAAGGGAGAGATCTGGAAATATTTTCCGAATACATTGAGGAACTATCGTAATTCTCAATGGATGTAAAAACAGACTTTGTTTGCTTGTTGTTTGAGGTGAAGAAAACATTACTTTGAGAAGCTCCACAGGTCATTAGTGTTGGTGCGTTAAATCAATTAGAAATACTAATCAGATCCCCAACTGGGCACATTTATATATCTACATTTGTTCGAAGGCCAGGTAGCCTATAGGCCTACTTCTATCCATGTGTGTCCTTACTCAACATTGACAGGAGCGCTCCAAACAAAAGACAACGACTAAATTGACAAAACTCGTAAATGGAATGAAATATACCAAAACATGTTTCTCACAAGTGTAGCATAGGTTGAATGCATGAAAATAAATGACCATAATCAAAGTAACAAACATTGTAGATGAGAAATTATAGGAATGAATGGTAAATGTACTACTGGTGATATGTAATGGGGAATTGATATACACTAACAATCAAATGCAAACCATTCACAAAATGCAATTATGAAACAATGTATGTGCACAAATTGACGGGAGAGAGTCCATTCTGGAGAGGAGTGCATTGTGCATCTGGGCGCATGGTCAAGCCGAGTTATGCATTGGCCATGCAGGATTTATGGTGATATCGCCTCAACAGAGGTCAGGGAATTCATTATTTTTGCGCTTCGTGGATCAGTGCAGAACTGTTGTCAAGGAAGGGAGTTAAAAAATAAATAAAAAAATGTTTACCTTTGTTTAATTAGGCAAGTCAGTATAGCTAGGTAATTTATTCCAGAATGAAAATTAGTAATGTTAGTTACGTAGCTAGCTTTTTACTCACTGTTTTTGGTCAAGCACAACACCTTTCCCATTTGTCCAGGGTTGCCAGGTCAAGCTAAAATTGTGGCCAATGACTACGCAAAACTTGCCCACAAGGCCTGAAAATTAGCCCAAAATGTGTTTTTTCGCAGCAAGAGAGGAGTTGCCACATTTAGCCAATAAACCCTTTTTCCATTACATTATCGAGTGAATTAAGAAGGAATCTCAATTGAACTTCTAACGACTTCAAAAGCTACATTTGGTTTTCCATCTAAATAATCATTATTGCGAGCTAATGTGACTAATAAAGGAATTTGAATATGTTGCAAGAGTAAATATAATTTCAAATATAAACTTTAAAAAACAAATGTTAGGCAATTCTCTGGCAATTATGCCGTTATTATGTGCCAGATGTTAAGACTATAAACCGTTATAAATTTGTAAGATTGACTTGTAATTTCAATAGGCATTGGCTGGGCCTACTGACTAAAATATGGTTTTATGATTGTAATTCAACTTTGCCATGGTTTGGTTAGCTAGATGCAGGTAACCTATAGGCTAGCCCCTAATAGGTCTACATCTAATTTCAGATAGCGTACAGTAGCCTAGGCAAGATGTAAAATGAACGATTTAGCAGCTTGCATAGTTCAAATACACAGACTAATTTATTCAACATGAACAGAGGCAATTTCTAGGTAGGAAGTGCTTGAGTTGCCCAATAGCCTGCTGGAATAGGCTACTGACAATGGGGCCATAATTTCAATCACTGAATCACTTTTAAAAATATGGATATGAACTGAATAGGCCAATGCTTGTCAACAACAGCAAGTGTTTTCATTTTTTTTTTTTTTTACCTGCAGCCTAATCTGACTGATTGTTACCATCAATCTAATGCACTCTAACAACAGCTGATCGGCAATTGCGATAGGATTGTGACCATGATCACAATTGATAACTTCCAACTTGATTAACTAAATAAGGCCATTAATAATTGCTTAATAACACAAGGCTACAACAACAATAAACTGAAATGATAGTCTTTTTATTACATATTTTTGCCAGGTACAGGTATGCTACAGAAGCGGCACGAATTGATTTGCAATTACTCCTGTGATATCGTATCAACATGTTTTTTTGTATTAGAGTGTGCAAAGCTGTCATCAAGGCAAAGGGTGTTTCATATTTTTTTGGTTCCTAACATGATTCCATATGTGTTATTTCATCATTTTGATGTCTTCACTATTATTGTACTATGTAGAAAATAGTTTTTAAAAAATAAAGAAAACCCCTGGAATGAGTAGGTGTGTTCGAACTATTAACTGGTACTGTATATTTTAAGAAATTGCCATGGTGGCTGCGGTGCAATTTAGAAGGCGCCCAGAAACCCGCAACCCACGACCAATACATTTTCACCGCGACATTGTATTCAAAGTAGCCCAATTTATCATGAAAATTGCAGATATGGCAACCTTGACTGCCTGTTAGACTTGCTAAACAGCTGCGACAATTTTCATTCACAAGCTTGCCAGATCACTTTGATCATCTGGATTTGGTGGGAGAATTAACCGACCCACTGGGTCATATCTCAATAACCCAACATCAATAACCCAGTATTAACAACCCAAACGTGCTATTTTTAAAGAAAACAACCCAACTAAGTGACCCAATGCCTGCAACCCAGTAGTGTGTAGGCTTTGAAATGATATACCCTCACAATCAATCATTTCCAGTGATGAGATATTCTTTAAATAGGCCGGCACATAATATTTGAAATTGACAGCTGTAATGGCTGACTGTAGGCTATACTTTTAGTTTAATCACTAGTAACTCATTTCTACTCCTCTTACCATGTTAAACTGGACTACTGTAGAGCTGCCAACGCTCACGCATTTGGGATTTTTCTTGAAGGTTGGGTGATTTGGAGAAATGAATTGTTATAAAAAATAATATTTTCAAACCCCCAGCACACGGGAAACATAGATCAGGGGTTGTCAACCCTCCTAGAGAGAAATCAAGATTTTCTTCCGGACCTATTTTAAAGAGATGGTTCACCCAAATGACAAAATACTATGTGTTTTTGTCCTTACCTTGAAAGCAATCTATGGACAAGGAGACTGCAGTCTATGATTTGGTTACCCACTGACATCAACCATTAAAATGAGTATTTCCTGTGCAGAGCATTGATGTAGCGGTAACACCCCCCCCCAACACTTTCTACCTGACAACAGGGATCCCTGCTTCCAACCTCCACACTGCTTCTCCCATTTGCCTATCTCCCCATCTAATTTCATTAGTGTCTGAATAAAGTGTCAAACCACCTAAGATTTCACCCCTACCAAAAAAACGAATCTCAATTTTGAGGGTTAAATTAACGTTCAAAGCATTCTGAATACACCTGACCTGTGTTTTTTTTCACCCTGGTCATAGTCTTAAGCCATGTCGAATATGTAAAATTGCAGGAAATTAGCTTTTAAAACAGTACAATTTTCCTAGGGGAGGACCCCCAGACCCCATCTAGGCAACATTTTACTCCAAGCTTTCTTCAAAGGTCAGCAGCCCTGCTACTATTATTTGTAACTTTGCTACTCTAAGAATTACTCAGCTTTATTATGTTTTATTTCACCTTTTGATAACTGAACAATATTATCCAGCTCAGTAACAAATGTGTAATTACAATTCCTACACTCAAAAATAAGAAACACAATTTCCATTGTTGACTGCTTTTTCAACTTTCTCCCATAGTCTCAGGCTAGTTACCGGGGCAAATAATCATCTAAGGCTAAACGGACTATATGATACATCAACTAAATCATTCAAAATAGTATGACACATATCTAGTTTATTTTGTAGTGGTTATTAAAATTCTCAAAAGCTTTTTGAAAGAGATACAAAGCCACCCGATAGAAATACTAGCTGGATGCAGGTCCTTGTTGCTAGGTTCCACAACTACTCAACATGCAGTGTTATCATTGACTTGCAAGGTACCAGGCAGATCCTTTTTAGCAGTTACTATGGTTTCTGTGGATATATGTACTTGAAATAGTAAACATGTTCCTCTAATATTTTTCTTTCTCTTCCATCACATTTTTTAAATGACTGTATTATGCTGAATATCTGAATAGGGACTACTGTTCTAACCACCCCAATTCATGTTCATAAGTGATAGGTTAAAAGGGTGCTTTTATGGGTCATCTTTGTTTTATAGCCGCCAAATCACTTTTGAGTCATTCTGTATGAAAAGGGAACAGATACTCTAGGGCCATGATGCACCCTTTCATTTAGCACAAAGGATTGTCTTTTGGGTAACTGAAAACCCTGTAATGAGGAAATTGACCATATACTTAATTGCTACACAGTGCAGAATTGGTGCGGCGTTATCTATCAGCAGTGTCTGTCATAGCATCCTAATGAGAGGAGAGGGCAGAGCGTTAAGATCAGTCCGTGTCAGTGAGAAGTCGGGAGGCAGACATAGATTTCAGTCTGAGGCTTGTTTGCACACATCCACACGTATCCTTTTGGTTTTAATCATAATCTAGCCGTGCGTATTCTATCCCTGTTGTCAAGGTAAGAGGAAGAACACACAATGCCTCAGTCATTCTATTATTGCCTAATAATACACTTGTTCCTGTTCTATTATGGTAGCCTGTTTATCTAATGAATACAACATTTTACCCTCTCCTTTACTCTGGTGGGGTAACTTTGACATAATTATAGTTCTGCAGCATGGTAAATGGATAGAATTTGCCTCAAGGTTTCGGACTAGCGACAGCCGTCACACAATCATATCCTCCCGGAAGTGTACAGAAAAATTAGAACAAATTTACATTTTTACTGACAGTTATTTAATAAGCTTTGAATCCCCTGTATCGCTTTGTCTGTTCAACCCACATGGAATGACTAAACCTAGAAATGAGAGAAGAGAGCATATTTGAAAGTGCTGCGGAAATCTAAGACAAAATCGCTTTCGTGGATAAGACTGCTTTTATAGTCTGCCGCTTTTAACACCGCCAGTCCTAATCTTCCATAGGAAAAGCGGGTCCAACATTTTCTGTTTGACGTTTGCCAATGAGCCATTGTAAATTATACCAGCCGGTCTAAAATAACAGTATCCAATGTTTATATTAGTGATAAGCCTTTTTTATTGAAGTCTTGAGTTGTCCCCAGAAAAACATTGACTTGGAATAAAAATCTCTCCCTTGGCACGGATCAAATAATTCATGAAATTGCTAGGACATTTTGGCGATAGCATTGGTAAGCCAGTTTTAAAATGTTTATTGAACCTTTATTTAACTAGGCAAGTCAGTTAAGAACAAATTCTTATTTGCAATGATGGCCTACCCCGGAAAAACCCGGACGATGCTGGGCCAATTTTGCACCGCCCTATGGGACTCCCAATCACGGCCGGATGTGATGCAGCCTGGTTGTGTTGGCATTCTTATAATAGTGTAGTAACCAGGCTTACATGTAAATAGCCAGACTGCAACTGCATACTGCCTTAAGTCTTCTTGTGTGATGACATTCAGAGACTTGTCCCAAAGCCACTCCTGCGTTGGCTTGGCTGTATGCTTAGGGTCATTATCCAGTTGGAAGGTGAACCTTTGCCCCAGTCTGAGGTCCTGAGCGCTCTGGAGCAGGTTTTCATCAAGGATCTCTCTGTACTTTGCTCTGTTCATCTTTGCCTCGATCCTGACTCATCTCCCAGTCCCTGCTGCTGAAAAACATTCCCACAGCATGATGCTGCCACCCCTATGCTTCACCGTAGGGATGGTGCCAGGTTTCCTCCAGACGTGACACATGGCATTCAGGCCAAAGAGTTCAATCTTGGTTTCATCAGACCAGAGAATCTTGTTTCTCATGATCTGAGAGTCTTAAGTGCCTTTTGGCAAACTCAAAGCGGTCTGTCATGTGCCTTTTACTGGCTTCTGAGTGATAGTAGTCCTTCTGGAAAGTTCTCCATCTCCACAGAGGGACTCTAGAGCTCTGTCAGAGTGGCCATTGGGTTCTTGGTCACCTCCCTGACCCAGGCCCTTCTCTCCCGATTGCTCTGTTTGGGCGGGCAGCCAGATCTAGGAAGAGTCTTGGTGGTTCCAAACTTCTTCCATTTAAGAATTGTGGTGGCCATTGTGTTTCTGGGGACCTTCAATGCTGCAAAATTGTTTTACCCTTCCCTAGATCTATGCCTCGACACAATCCTGTCTCGCAGCTCTACGGACAATTCCTTCGACCTCGTGGCTTGGTTTTTGCTCTGACGTGCACCATCAACTGTGGGACCTTATATAGACAGGTGTTTGCCTTTCCAAATAATGTCCAATTAATTGAATTTACCACAGGTGGACTCTGATGAAGTTGTAGAAACATCTCAAGGATGATGAATGGAAACAGGATGCACCTGAGCTCAATTTTGAGTCTCATAGCAAAGGGTCTGAATACTTATGCAAATAAGGTATTTATATTTAAAATTCATTTGGAGAAAAAAAAACTGTTTTCGCTTGGTCATTATGGAGTACTGTGTGTAGATTGCTGAGATTGTTTTTATATTTCATCCATTTTAGAACAAGGCTAACGTAACAAAATGTGGAAAAAGTCAAGGGGTCTGAATACTTTCCGAAGGCATTGTACATGCAGATCAATGTGTATATAAACGTTTCAGTTTGACAAAATTTCACTTGATACACAATATTGTCTTTTGAGAAAGGCAACATTTTAAAACAAAGAATAATCATTTTAAGGTATCATCATCAAGGAAAAACAGACAAAGCATTTGATGTTTATGTTCTCTTGCTAATGTCCCCGCTTTCTGTTTTGCCTCCATTTCCCTTTCTGTCTCCCCAGGATCTCTCCTCCATGCTACGATGCTGGGTTCTTCAGTTGGACTAAGAACAGCATCTGAGGTATCATGTTTGGCAAGAGAAGAGCTCCAGTAACGATGCCTAAACCCGAGCCTGCACCCCCCGTGGAAGAATGGTTTACTCCACTGTCGTTCCCCCTGTGGAGGCAGGGGAGACCAATAAAGCCAGCCTCTGCTGCCTCGTCACGGCAGGGCTGCTGAACCTCTCTGACCACCTCCTCCACGGCCAGCCTGACACGGAAGACATGTCCATGGAAAACAGCTCATATGGCTCCTCCTTTTCACCTCTGGACCTGGACACGGTCACGCGAACAGCCGAGGCCCAGGGGAGTGTTCAGGGCGTCAGCCTGCCCCTCCAGGTGTTCTTCTGCATGGCCATGGTCTCCATCCTGTTGGTGGCCTTCCTAGGGAACGTGGTGGTGGTCCTGATGGTCTACCAGCGCGCCGCCATGCGATCCGCCATCAACATCCTGTTGGCCAGCCTGGCCTTCGCAGACATGATGCTGGCCGTCCTGAACATGCCCTTTGCCCTGGTTACTGTGGTGACCACACGCTGGATCTTCGGGGATGTCTTCTGCCGAGTGTCGGCCATGTTCTTCTGGCTCTTTGTCATAGAGGGCATGGTCATCCTGCTTATAATAAGCATAGATCGGTTCCTGATCATAGTCCAGAAACAGGACAAATTGAGTCCCCACAGAGCCAAAGTGCTCATAGTCATCGCATGGACTGTCTCCTTATGTTTCTCTTTCCCACTAGCCATAGGCCACCCATCACTCCAGATCCCCTCTAGAGCTCCACAGTGTGTGTTCGGCTACACCAGCGAGCCGGGTTACCACGCCTACGCGTTGCTCCTCATGCTGGCCTTCTTTTTCATCCCCTTCATGGTCATGCTGTACACCTTCATGGGGATCCTGAACACCATACGGCACAACGCCGTGCGCATCCACAGCCACCCGGACAGCATCTGTCTGAGTCAGGCCAGCAAGCTGGGCCTCATGAGCCTGCAGAGGCCCTTTGAGATGAACATAGACATGAGCTTCAAGACGCGTGCCTTCACTACCATCCTCATTCTCTTCTCGGTGTTCACCGTGTGCTGGGCGCCCTTCACCGCCTACAGCCTGGTTTCCACCTTCAGCAGCCCCTTCTACCACAAGGCCAATTTCTTCGAAGTCAGCACCTGGTTCCTTTTGTTGTGCTATCTCAAGTCGGCCCTCAACCCTCTCATTTACTACTGGCGGATCAAGAAGTTCCGCGACGCCTGCCTTGACCTGATGCCCAAGTATTTCAAGTTTCTTCCTCAGCTGCCCGGCCACACAAAGCGACGTATCCGACCCAGCGCTGTGTATGTGTGTGGGGAGCATCGCTCTGTGGTCTAATAACACTGGACTGACTTGGAGGACACTGACTTCACTGCCATGTAGGTTTTGTTTGACCACTTATCCAATTTGTTCTCGCCAGTCAAATGAATGAGTTGAGACTGCGGTTTCGACAGTATATTTTAGCTGAGTAGAATCTGTTTACAAAGCATGTCAATTAACTGCTTCAGTGGTTTTGAATATGGTCATAAGGCCACCAAGATTACATTTTGTCATTGATATTTCTATATAATTGTTTTGTGCCTATTAGTTAGTCTATACCAGTCATAATGCTGCTACATCTGGTGAAAATTTGCAATTTCAGTGTACTGTACTTGAATCTAATAAACATTTTTGACATTTCTTACCTTGTTAATACAGTCTTTGTTTTTTACTTCTGGTTTACTTCTTTATGTCTCATGTTAGATTTCATGGAAGTGTTCTGCAATTATACAAATGTCATAAAGGCAGAGAAATGTCTCAAATGTTTGACTCAGAAACACACTCAGAGCTTTATAGAAAAATGGTTAAACAAATGTAAATTGCAGCAATCTATTTGTTTAGATGTTTTTCTCAACCTTGGCTTGAATCCTATTTGTGTACCGTACACTTTAGAGACGTACGACACTGGATGAGTGACGATACACTCAGTATACCAAACATTGAGTTGCACCCCCATCTGCCCTCAGAACAGCTTCATTTCGTTGGGGCATTGACTCTACAAGGTGCCGAAAGCGTTCCACGGGGATGCTGGCCCATGTTGACTCCAATGCTTCCCACGGTTGAGTCAAGTTGGCAGGATGTCCTTGGATGGTGGACCATTCTTGATACAGACAGGAAACTGTTGAGCGTGAAAAACCCAGCAGTGTTGCAGTTCTTGACACAAACCGGTGCGCCTGACACCTACTACCATATAAGGCACTGCATCTCAGTGCTAGAGGCGTCACTACAGACCCAGGTTCGATTCCAGGCTGTATTACAACCGGACGTGATTGGGAGTTCCATAGTGCGGCGCACAATTGGCCTAACGTCGTTAGGGTTTGGCCAGGGTAGGCCGTCATTGTAAATAAGAATTTGTTCTTAACGGACTTGACTAGTTAAAAAAAGGTTAAATAAAAAATCTAATAAAACTACAATACTCCGTTCAAAGCAGTGGAGGGTGCTGAGGGGAGGACGGCTCATAATAATGGCTGGAACGGAACGAATTGAATGGCATCAAACACATGGAAACCATCCATTACCAGTGCCTTGGTTCAAAAGCACTTACATCTTTTGTCTTCCCCATTCACCCTCTCAATGGCCCACCATACACAATGTCTCAATTGTCTCAAGGCTTAAATATCCTTCTTTAACCCGTCTCCTCCCCTTCACCTACACTGATTGAAGTGGATTTAACAAGTGACATCAATAAGGGTTCATAGCTTTCACCTGGTCTGTTTGTCATGTAAATAGCAGGTGTTCTTAATGTTTTGTACACTCAGTGTGTTTCACATGCAGCAAGACTATTTTCTGTGTTTACCAGTTAAGGTTTTTCTAAAGGTTCGGGTTAATGAAGCACATCTCTGCATCACCCAGTGGTGTCCTTCATCAGGGACCAGACTTCCTGTCAGCCCCTCCACTGAGCGGCTACACACGTGTGAAACATTTCCACTGTGCATTAGCACATGATCTCACCATACGCTTATTTCCATAAGTCTGCCTCCATCTTGGCTGTTGATATTAGCTACACACACTTCAATGTTGCATTTGTCACACCGCTTATAAAACAGTGTTGAATATGGAAATGGTCATGGCCTATTACCAGTCATGTCTGATGCCTGGACTGTTTGAAAGTGTTTATGCATATGATTCTGTTTGATATGCTTGAGAGGTTTTAGTGGAATTCTCCAGATGTATTTATCTGGAATGGATAGTAATAGCTAAACAGCTAACTTGGTCAAATTCATTTCATAGCCATTTATTTTAATGTGAATTTAAAAGACACATACAATCAAAGGTAATCTCTAAAGATTTTTGGGGGGACAATTAACAGAGAGAGAGAGAACGAGGTGGCAGAGTGAGCAGACAGGTCCCAGGCAACATCATCTAAAACAGATGCTAGACTGAAAGGTCAAAAGGTTGATTTCCAATGTGGACATTTATCCTCAAAGAGACTTCTGCCTCTGTGGCCCTTTGCAGCCGGGCCAGGTCCATTTAGATAAAGATACATTCAAAAGAACACAGTTGGACCAAGGCGATTCTTCTCAGCTTGAAGAATATAAAGGATGGTTTTCTTAATCGGCTTCCTCCTTGGAATTCATTATTCTGCCAGCAGTGACTAATGAGTGTGCTTGGGGCTTTGAAGCTCACTTTAATCATAGCTCTGAGCACTATTACTAAGCAACAGCAACTTGGGGGTGTCTCAAGAGAAGGTGGATCTGGTATTGTTCAGGAAAAGGTGTCTTCTTCCTCTTGAGGAGCCTTGTGTTTATATAACATGCATTATATACTGAACAAAAATATAAACGCATGTAAAGTGTTGGTCCCATGTTTCATAAGCTGATATAAATGATCCCAAAGAATGTTTAATGTGCACAAAAAGCTTATTTCTCTCACATTTTGTGCAGAAATTTGTATACATCCCTGTTAGTGAGCATTTCTTCTTTGCCAAGATAATCCATCCATCTGACAGGTGTGGCATATCAAGAAGCTGATTAAACAGCATGATCATTACACAGGTGCACCGGGTGCTGGGGACAATAAAAGGCCACTCTAAAATGTGCAGTTTTGTCACACATCACAATGGCAAAGATGTCTCGAGTTTTGAGGGAGTGTGCAATTGGCATGCTGACTGCAGGATTGTCCACCAGAGCTGATGCCAGAGAATTCAATTTATCATAAGCCACCTCCAACCTCGTTTTAGAGAATTTGTCAGTACATCCAACGAGCCTCACAACCGGAGACCAAATGTAACTATGCCAACCAAGGACCTCCACATCTGGCTTCTTCACTTGCGGGATTGTCTGAAACCAGCCACCCGGACAACTGATGAAACTCTGGGTTTGCACAATCGAAGAATTTCTGCACAAACTGTCAGAAACCGTCTCAGGGAAGCTCATCTGTGTGCTCGTTGTCCTCACCAGGGTCTTGACCTGACTGCACTTCAGCATCGTAACCAACTTCAGTGGGCAAATGCTCACCATTGATGGCCACTGGCATGCTGGGGAAGTGCACTCTTCACAGATGAATCCCAGTTTCAACTGTACCGGGCAGATGGCAGACAGCATGTATGGCATCGTGTGGGCGAACGGTTTGCTGATGTCAATGTTGTGAACAGAGTGCCCCATGGTGGCAGTGGGATTATGGTATGGGCAGTTATAAGCTATGGACAATGAACACAATTGCATTTTATCAATGGCTATTTGAATGCACAGAAATACGGTGACAAGATCCTGAGGCCCATTGTCGTACCATTCATCCGCCACCATCGCCTCATGTTTCAGCATGATAATGCACGGCCCCATGACGAAAGGATCTGTACACAATTCTTGGAAGTTGAAAATATCCCAATATCCAGAAACTTTGCACAGCCTTTGGCGAGGAGTGGGACAACATTCCACAGGCCACAATCAACAGCCTGATCAATTCTATGCGAAGGAGATGTGTCACGCTGCATGAGGCAAATGATGGTCACTAGATACTGACTCGTTTTCTGATCCAACCCCTACCTTTCTTACACAAATATGAAAATATAGATGGCATCATCATAAAACAATATCAATTTAGGTCATACCTTAAACTGAGATCTTAAAAATGTTCAGTGGGGCAAAAAAGTATTTAGTCAGCCACCAATTGTGCAAGTTCTCCCACTTAAAAAGATGAGAGGCCTGTCATTTTAGTCATAGGTACACTTCAACTATGACAGAAAAAATGAGGAAATATAAATCAGAAAATCACATTGTAGGATTTTTTAGTATTTGGTCAATAACAAAAGTTTATTTCAATACTTTGTTATATACCCTTTGGAGAACATGCACAATTGGTGGCTGACTAAATAATGTTTTGCCCCACTGTAAGTGCCTACATCTGCTGTTTTCTCAAAGTCAAATCCAAATGTTTCAGTTGGGCAGTTAGTTCTTGCAAGAACTCCCCAAGAACTGAGGTTCCTTGATGAACCTCCTCGATGTTTAAAAAAAAGTTATCTTTGACCAACAGGTGCATATCTGTATTCCCAGTTGTGAAATCCATAGATTAGGGCCTAATGAATTTACTTCAATTGACTGATTTCCTTATATAAACTGTAACTAAGTAAAATCATTGAAATTGTTGTATTTATATATATATTTTTTTGTGTATAGCATTTGTTGTACACAGCACTCATGATATTCAATTAAAATGTCCAATAAATGGTATTTGACCTGTGCCATGACCTGATTATTCTATGATGTTGCAGTTGCTGGCGTAGGCTTTCTACGAGCCAAATACATCAAAAATATTTCCCGGAAATGGGTTTTGCTTGAAAAGTGCATCAGTGTTATCAGGTCAGCAGCAACAGCAGACAACCCATTGCCCATGTACCCCTTGAGTCATCCTGTCAGCTCTTGAGGTAATAAGTATTTTTATTATTTCAATTCATAGGATTCATATAATAAATCCCCACCGGCAATCTGATAGCATGTAAAAAAATAAATCATGAGATAAAAACAAATCAATTAATATTACATAGTAAATCTGTTGAACAATTCATCATATAGCCTCAGAAATAGTGACAAATTATTGATACACATTCATGGATGTAAAGGTTAAGAGTTGGCTAAGAGTTCAGAAATGTCCAGAGTGGACACCTTGGCCCTGTGGATTCTGGCTGTGGAGACCTCCATAAATACAATGTCCTTAAATGTAAGCAGTCATTGTTGAAATGGTAACTGATGAGGTGGAATCCACTTTTGTACAAGTATTTTCCTAGCAGCTGTGGTTCCTGCCAACCACTCTCCTTTGGCTTTCTGACAAGTGCAAATCAGTCATATCACAAAGCAACATCACTATTGTATCTAATGGCAGTATTTTTTCTAAGTACAGAGATGACATAGTTGACTTTCCTCCAGAACTCAACCACCCCTGGGAATTTCCACAGCACATACTGAAAAGTACTCACATAATGACGATGGACTAATACCATTGTCTTTTTTTAGTTGTTAGATAGAGACGCCTCACAAGTCCTCAACTAGCAGCTTCATTAAATAGTTCCCACAAACACCAGTCTCAACGTCAACAGTGAAGAGGTGACTCCGGGATGCTGGCCTTCTAGGCAGAGTTGCAAAGAAAAGGTAATATCTTAGACTGGCCAATAAAAATAAAAGATTAAGATGGGCAAAAGAACACAGACACTGGACAGAGGAACTCTGCTTAGAAGGCCAGCATCCCAGAGTCGCCTCTTCACTGCTGATGTTGAGACTGGTGTTTGTGGGTACTATTTAATGAAGCTGCCAGTTGAGGACTTGTGAGGCATCTGTTTCTCAAACTAGACACTCTAATGTACTTGTTCACTTGCTCAGTTGTGCACCGGGGCCTCCCACTCCTCTTTCTATTCTGGTTAGAGCCAATTTGTGCTGTTCTGTGAAGGGAGTAGTACACAGAGTTGTACGAGATCTTCAGTTTCTTGGCAATTTCTCGCATGGAATAGCCTTCATTTCTCAGAACAAGAATAGATTGATGAGTTTCAGAAGAAAGTTCTTTGTTTCTGGCCATTTTGAGCCTGTAATCGAACCCACAAATGCTGATGCTCCAGATACTCAATTAGCCTAAAGAAGGACAGTTTTATTGCTTCTTTAATCAGCACAACCGTTTTCAGATGTGCTAATATAATTGCAAAATGGTTTTCTAATGATCAATTATCCTTTTAAAATGATCAACTTGGATTAGCTAACACAACGTGCCAGTGGAACACAGGAGTGATAGTTGCTGATAACGGGCCTCTGTACGCCTATATAGATATTCCATTAAAAATCTGCAATTTCCAGCTACAATAGTCATTTACAACATTAACAATGACTAAACCGTATTTCTGATCAATTTGAAGTTATTTTAATGTACAAAAAATGTGCTTTTCTTTCAAAGACAAGGACATTTCGAAGTGAGTTTGATCAAATATCCTGTTCTTGCTCCCGAAAAGAGATGGAGGTAGGCAGGAGATGGACAGCATCTGAAAAGAGATGGACGGCCTCCGAGTGTGGCCCACTCACTTGACTAATACATTAGAGGCTAAAGATACAAAATCCACTGAAACCTTGGAACAAAAAATAAGACAGTTCACAGTCTCTTATTACTTTCATGCACATAACTCCTCCGGTTTCAGCTCTTGCTGGTTTCCATGGCAATCACAGACATGTGCCTGTGGAGAGGCTTGTGTGTTGCATGTGTCCCTCCTGATCATTAGTGGAGCGCATGCGAGTCTACAGCATGTGAAAACCACCCAAGAGACAGACACTTCCCCCATCGCTCTGTGTTGCCATAGTCAGTCAAGCACACGTGTAGCAGTCAGGTGTTAGACACACTGCATAACAGAAAATCTGATTCCACACATCTAAAATAACTACTGGGCAGACAACTACAGCATGAAAGAAAATTAAATGCGTCTAGTCGGGCCTGGCAGTTACTGCAATATCGTGTAACAGTCTACAGACAGTCTACGGACAGTCGTGTAACAGATTACGGATGACAAGTCATGAAAATAAAATAACCGTCATAACCATTTATTTTGTGTGTGTGTGTGTGGAACGAACAGCTGACTGAAGACGGAACTCCTGAGCATTGGACTATTTACAAAGTGATGGAACTCTTGCTCATTGCTGACACAAGGTGTTGTAGCAAACAAGTCTTTGGTTGCCTAAGCAATGCCCCCCTTTCTGCAAAACATGCAGCCTGGAGCATTTGTTTTTAATAACGTGACCGTGGTCATTTAGCTGACCCAATAACCACCACCCAAAATTACATGACCATCACAGCTCTACGGTCAAGACACGGACCTTCCTAAAACCACAACAAGCATTTTATAATAAAATTGTTCTATTAAAGCAGTCTATATTAAATGTATCATTCAGCAAGCTATAGAATGTTGATTACTACCTTCCAGTTACATATCCTCTATGGCATTCCCTTTCAAAGCTGCAATTTCTTTCTCCATCCGACATGCAACCCAGACAATATTAATAATATTATCCAAGCCACTCAACATCTGAGCAGTTTATCACTCTTGACATGGGACATTGAAGGGGGGGGGGGAATGTTTTAATTTAGAAAATACTTTATATAATTCCAGTCTATTTTGCAGTTCAGTACTCACCTCTTACAAATGGTTATGATTATATTGTGCTTTCGAATGTCATGGGGTAAAAGCATAATACAAGTTTCGCGTTTAGTTGTTCCCAGTGTTGTGCGTTACCAATGGAGGGTGCCAGTGTTCTAGGCATCTTTCGTTACAAGGGAAAAAAATACTGAAGACACAGTAGTAGCATGGATGAAGCAGTGATTTAGGACTACTAAGGAGAAATATCTAGCTAAGGAGAAATATCTAGCTACTTGTGAATTTTGAAGTGAAATAAGCAAAGATAGTTACCACCTCAGAATTACCTTGCAAAACTATTCGGAGCCCTCACATAGTGTTACAAAGTGGGATTGAAATGGATTTGTCATTTCTTTGGGGTCAACAATCTACACAAAATATTCTGTCAAAGCGGAAGCCAAATTATATGTATTTTAAAAGGATTAATACAAATAAAATGTAGTCGTTGCACAAGTATTCAGCTCCCTGAGTCCACCATACATGACAGAAACACCTTTGGCAGCAATTACATCTGTGTGTCTTTTCTGGGTAAGTCTCCTAAGCGCTTTGCACACCTGGATTGTGCAATATTTGCCTATTACTCCTTAAACAATTCTTCTAGCTCTGCCAAGATGCTGGGGATCATGGCTAGACAGCCATTTTCAAGTCTTGCCATAGTATTTCAAGCAAATTTAAGTCACAACTTGTGGCCACTTAAGAACATTCAGCAACTCCAGTATATATTTGGCCTTGTCGGTTATTGTCCTGCTGAAAAGGTGAATTCCCCTCCCAGTGGCTGGTGTAAAGCAGACTGAAAAAGGTTTCAGGATTTTGCCTGTGCTTAGCCCTATCCCATTTCTTTTTATCCAGAAAAACTCCCCAGTATTGGCCGATGTCAAGCATACCCATAACATGATACAGCCACCACCATGCTTGAAAATGAGGCAGTTAGTGATGTATTGGATTTGCCCCACACATAGGGCTTTGCAGTATTACTTTCATGCCTTGTTTCATACAAGATTTTTGTTTTGGAATACTTTTTATATTATTTTCCCTCTGTCATTTAGTATATTATTGTGGACTCACTACAATGTTGTTGATCCATCCTCAGTTCTCTCCCATCACAGCCATTGAACTCTGTAGCTGTTTTAAAATCACCAATGGCTATTTTTGTGCCTGGGTGGTTAAATACGTCACCCACAGCATAATTATTAACTTGCTTAAAGATATATTCAATGTCTGATTTGTTATCGTCACCCATCACTGCCATTTTTTATGAGGCTTTCGAAAAGCTCCTTGGTCTTTGTAATTTAATTTGTGCTTGAAATTCAATACCTGACTGAGGGACCTTACAGATGTATTTATGTGGGACAGAGGAAGGATAAATCTTCAAAAATCATGTCAATCCCTTTGTAACTTATGTGAGTTGTTAAGGCAAATTTTACTCCTGAACTAATTTAGGCTTGCCTAAACAAAAAGGGGCTGAATATGTATGCAACGACTATATAGATATACACACTTTTGTATTTTTTATTTTAAATTATGTATAAAACATTTGATATTACAGAATATTTTGTGTATATTGTTGACAAAAAATGACCATTAAATCCATTTTAATCCCCCTTTGCGACAATAAAATGTGAACAAATCCAAAGGGGCTGAATACTTTTGGAATTTACCACCAATAATTTAAAATAACAGAACCATTTATAACTCTACCACATACAGTATTTCATCATTAATTCATATTTTTCATTGGCCGTGTTCGAGAACATCAAATCTGCATTGTGGGGAAATTGTGACTGACTGATCTACAAATATACTGAACAAAAATATAAACGCAACATTGAACAATTTCAAATTTGAGTTACAGTTCATAAGAAAATCAGTCAATTGAAATAAATTCATTAGGCCCTAATCTATGGATTTCACTTGACTGGGAATACAGATACCTTACAAAAAAAGCTAGGCGCATGGATCAGAAAAACAGTACGACATCTCCTTCGCATAGAGTTGATCAGGCTGTTGATTGCGGCCTGTGGAATGTTGTCCCACTCCTCGCCAAAGGCTGTGCGAAGTAGCCGGATATTGGCAAGGAACTGGAACATGCGGTCATACACCTTTATCCAGAGCATCACAAACATGCTCAATGGGTGACATGTCTGGTGAGTATGCAGGCCTGGTGAGTATGCAGGCCAGGGAAGAATTTGGACATTTTCAGCTTCCAGGAATTGTGTACAGATCCTTGGGACTTGAGGCTCTGCATTGTCATGCTGAAACATGAGGTGATGGCGACTGGCTCGGCAATGTGCCTCAGTATCTCACCATGGTATCTCTGTGCATTCAAATAGCCATCGATAAAATGCAATTATGTTTGTTGTCCATAGCTTATGCCTGCCCATACCATAACCCCACCATGGGGCACTCTGTTCACAACGGTGACATCAGCAAACCGCTCTCCCACACGTGGTCTGCAGTTGAGGCCGGTTGAACATACTGCCATATTCTCACAAACTACGTTGAAGGTGGCTTATGGTAGAGAAATGAACATTCAATGCTTTGGCAACAGCTGTGGTGGACATTCCTGCAGTCAGCATGCTACTTGCATACTCCCTAAACTTGAGACATCTATGGCAGTGTTTTGTGACAAAATATTTGGGTGCCTTTTGTCACCAACACACAGTGCACCTGTATAATGATCATGCTGTTTAATCAGCTTCTTGATATGCCACACTTCTCAGGTGGATAGAATATCTTGGCAAAGAAGAAATGTGTGTAAAATTTGAGCTAAATAAGTGTTGTGCCTATGGAACATTTCTGGGATATTTTATTTCAGTTCACGAAACATGGGACCAACACTTTACATGTTGTGTTTCATATTTTTTGTTCAGTGTAATACTGAGAAGCTAGGCGATTTATAAAATCAGAGAGCTGGCAGTTGCCAACTTCAAAGCAGTCAAAGTTGTTATTCACTCTTCAGTCCCAGACGTCTTCTTCTGAGCGAGAACCAGATCCTTTACCTCGCTGGTCAGGGAAACCAGCTCTTTCCGGATGGCCTCTGCCTCATCCCCCGCCTTTGGGTTCTCTCCTTCCCCCTGCTCCTGCTTCTTTCCCTGGCTCTGGCTCACTAACTGCTTAACCACCAGGGCCTGGTAGCCTGTCAGCAGCCTGTGCTGCTCCTGAAACAACAACAACCACACTCATACAAAACCTTCAGTATGAAGTAAACCTGTCAATTGTAACAGGTCCAAACTTGAGTGCTGCATGAACAAAATACCACCATACAAAAGTGTGTCTCATAGACCTAACATAAAATATCCCAAATACTTACAAGGTGGCAAAAGGACACATCACTAACTATTTCTAGTGTAATAACACTAGCAATATAGCTATATTATAAATGAGAAACAGGAAGAGGAGGGGAGGCAGTACCTCAGAGATGCGGCCCACCAGAGTGCCTATGATCTGGGGGACACAGCGTCCGGGGGCGTGCAGCATGCAGTGGGTGCTGGCCTGGAAGAGCAGCACGCTGGTCAGGTGGAGAATCAGGGCTGGGTCCTCAGTGTCCTTCAACTGCTCTATCAGAGCCTGCCGGTGCAGGAACAGGGCCTGTCTAGTGGACAAGAACACACCTCCAGTCCAGTCCAGGTTTATCGACAGCAGAGTAAATGCTTGGAGTTCATTTTAGGAAAGTCTAAAAGCAGGATGATACTGGTTTTTACCTTTCTCTTTTCTTATCGCCCTTCTTCAGCATGAATCCACACACCTCAACCGCAGTTTCTATGTTGGTTAGAAAATCTTCAATCGTCTGAAAACGTTTCCATACATACATGAATCAGAACAATCTCAAACATTTATGCTTTATACTAACATCTGCAATAATGTAAACCTCAAACTATTACCTTCTGTATGTTCATTTTACATACACCTTAGCCAAATACATTTAAACTCAGTTTCACAATTCCTGACATTTAATCCTGGTAAAATTTCCATTTTAGGTCAGTTAGGATCACCACTTCATTTTAAGAATGTGAAATGTCAGAATAATAGTAGAGAGAATGATTTCAGCTTTTATTTCTTTCATCACATTCCCAGTGGGTCAGAAGTGTATATATACTCAATTAGTATTTGGGACAACTGCCTTTAAATGGTTTAACTTTGGTCAAACGTTTTGGGTAGCCTTCCACAAGCTTCCCACAATAAGTAGGGTGAATTTGGGCCCATTCCTCCTGACAGAGCTGGTGTAACTGAGTCAGGTTTGTAGGCATCCTTGCTCGCACACACCTTTTCAGTTCTGCCCACAAATTCTCTATGGGATTGAGGTCAGGGCTTTGTGATGGCCACTCCAATACTTTGTTGTCCTTAAGCCATTTTGCCACAACTTTGGAAGTATGCTTGGGGTCATTGTCCATTTGGAAGACCCATTTGCGACCAAGCTTTAACTTCCTGACTGATGTCTTGAGATGTTGCTTCAATATATCCACGTAATTTTCCTACCTCAAGATTCTATTTTGTGAAGTGCACCAGTCCCTCCTGCAGCAAAGCACCCCCACAACAAGATGCTGCTACCCCCGTGCTTCACGGTTGGGATGGTGTTCTCCGGCTTGCAAGCCTCCCCCTTTTTCCTCCAAACATAACGATGGTTATTATTGCCAAACAGTTGTATTTTTGTTTCCTCAGACCAGAAGACATTTCTCCAAAAAGTACGATCTCTGTCCCCATGTGCAGTTGCAAACCGTAGTCTGGCTTTTTAATGGCGGTTTTGGAGCAGAGGCTTCTTCCTTGCTGAGCGGCCCTTCAGTTAATGTCGATATAGGACCCGTTTTACTGTGGATATAGATACTTTTGTACCGGTTTAATCCAGCATCTTGGTGTTTTTCAGCTTGCAAGACTCCCCCTTTTTCCTCCAAACACAACGATGGTCATTATGGCCAAACAGTTCTATTTTTGTTTCATCCGACCAGAGGACATTTCTCCAAAAAGTACGATCTTTGTCCCCATGTGTAGTTGCAAACTGTAGTCTGTAGTATTTATGCTGCATTAGTTTATGTGTCGGGGGGCTAGGGTCAGTTTGTTATATCTGGAGTACTTCTCCTGTCCTATTCGGTGTCCTGTGTGAATCTAAGTGTGCGTTCTCTAATTCTCTCCTTCTCTCTTTCTTTCTCTCTCTCGGAGGACCTGAGCCCTAGGACCATGTCCCAGGACTACCTGACATGATGACTCCTTGCTGTCCCCAGTCCACCTGGCCATGCTGCTGCTCCAGTTTCAACTGTTCTGCCTTACTATTATTCAACCATGCTGATCATTTATGAACATTTGAACATCTTGGCCACGTTCTGTTATAATCTCCACCCGGCACAGCCAGAAGAGGACTGGCCACCCCACATATGCTCTCTCTAATTCTCTCTTTCTTTCTCTCTCTCTCTCTCGGAGGACCTGAGCCCTAGGACCGTGCCCCAGGACTACCTGACATGATGACTCCTTGCTGTCCCCAGTCCACCTGACTGTGCTGCTGCTCCAGTTTCAACTGTTCTGCCTTATTATTATTCGACCATGCTGGTCATTTATGAACATTTGAACATCTTGGTCATGTTCTGTTATAATCTCTACCCGGCACAGCCAGAAGAGGACTGGCCACCCCACATAGCCTGGTTCCTCTCTAGGTTTCTTCCTAGGTTTTGGCCTTTCTAGGGAGTTTTTCCTAGCCACCGTGCTTTTACACCTGCATTGTTTGCTGTTTGGGGTTTTAGGCTGGGTTTCTGTACAGCACTTTGAGATATCAGCTGATGTACGAAGGGCTATATAAATAAATTTGATTTGATTTTGATTTGATTTGTAGTCTGGCTTTTTTATTGCGGTTTTGGAGCAGTGGCATCTTCCATGGTGAGGAGCCTTTCAGGTTATGTCGATATAGGACTTGTTTTACTGTGGATATAGATACTTTTGTACATGTGTCCTCCAATATCTTCACAAGGTCCTTTGCTGTTGTTCTGTGATTGATTTGCACTTTTCGCACCAAAGTACGTTCATCTCCAGGAGACAGAACACGTCTCCTTCCTGAGCGGTATGACGGCTGCGTGGTTCCATGGTGTTTATACTTGCATACTATTGTTTGTACAGATGAATGTGGTACCTTCAGGCATTTGGAAATTGCTCCCAAGGGTGAACCAGACTTGTGGTCTACAAATTTTTTTCTGAGGTAGGTCTTGGCTGATTTATTTTGATTTTCCCATGATGTCAAGCAAGGAGGCACTGAGTTTGAAGGTAGGCCTTGAAATACATCCAATTGACTAAAATTATGTCAATCAGAAACTTCTAAAGCCATGACAATAATCGGTCTGTAAACAATTGTTGGAAACATTACTTGTCCTAACCAACTTGCCAAAACTATAGTTTGTTAACAAGAAATGTGTGGAGTGGTTGAAAAACGAGTTAATGACTCCAACCTAAGTGTATCTAAACTTCCGAATTCAACTGTAACTGACCTTTCCATTGAGACTGTTGTGCACCTTCATAAGAGGTCCTTTGGTTTCCTCTGGTAATTTCCCTAATATCTTCACTCTCACCTAAAGAGAGAGATACAGTGATTTATGGGAATGTACAGTACACATTCACAAAGCCTAACTGAATAACACAACCCAAACTAACAGGAATGAGCAGGTACGGAATGAGAAGGCTGAGACGAGAACTAACTTCGTTGGTGATAGAGCTGGGATTCTCTGCTGACATCATCAACTCAGCCGCCATGAAATTCACCAGGATGTTGGTGACGTCTGTGCACACAGTCTTCAGGACGTGCTTGGCAATGAGGACCTGAGTCTCATCTGCAGGGGTCAAATATCTCAGTTGATGTTCATTCTGGGATGATCGGTTTTGTGTTTAATGGGGGTGATCGGTTTTGTGTTTAATGGGGGTGATCGGTTTTGTGTTTAATGGGGGTGATCGGTTTTGTGTTTAATGGGGGTGATCGGTTTTGTGTTTAATGGGGGTGATCGGTTTTATGTTTAATGGGGGTGATCGGTTTTATGTTTAATGGGGGTGATCGGTTTTATGTTTAATGGGGATGATAGGTTTTATGTTTAATGGGGATGATAGGTTTTATGTTTAATGTGGATGATAGGTTTTATGTTTAATGTGTTGGTAGTGAGGACGACCTCTACTTCTGTGGGGGGTCAAATAAAGCAGTTTACCAGAGAAGAGCTTAGTCCCTTTCTCAAAAAGTCTGATGTTGTTGTACAGGTTGGAGAGCTCCTCCTGGAAGTCTTTCACACTTCTCTTCTTGGTCACCCCGGTCGTGGAGACAGTGGAGGACATGAACACAGTCCGAACCACCTCCTGGTAGGTCTTTGTCAAAGGCCTGCAGACAGTAAGACTCTTACATGTTGAAAAATGTATATATATATATATTTTTTACATTATTTAACTAGGCAAGTCAGTTAAGAACAAATTCTTATTTACAATGAGGGCCTAACGGGGAACAGTGGGTTAACTGCCTTGTTCAGGGGAAGAAGGACATATTTTTTACATTGTCAGCTTGGGGATTTGATCTAGCAACCTTTCGGTTACGGCCCAACGCTCTAACCACTAGGCTACCTGCCGCCATTGATACACAATGTTCCCTTTGTCTGTGGAGCGTGGGGGTAAATCCATTGTGCTCCAAAGTGATTTTGACTGGGACCCATACCTTACTAAATGTTCTGCCAACTCGGAGAGGATTTCTTCAGGGCAGTCGCACACTTGCCCTTCTAGGACAGCTGCGATTTCCTCCAGGGACATGAAGGGGACTTCAGTCGGTTTGTTACGATCTGCAAAAGAGTAAAAATAAAATATAATTGGTCTCATGGGGTTACCTTTGTCTTACGCTAATAGACTTAGGCACCCAGGGGAGCCATCTCTTCCAACACAACCGGTAACGCGTTGCTACTTAGAACTGCCTCACCGAACAAACAATGTAATAGTGTACATTCATTGAATTAAGGTTTTACTGTGCTACATAGTGAATTCAGTATGGAAGAGGCTACATAATGACCGTAGTCATACTGTCAGAGCCATTTTGTATGTGGAAAGAAAATGTACTAGAAGATATTTGGTTGATTTGTAATTGAATAGAAATGCTTGTCATGGGAAACTCCCTTATTGTTATGACACCTAGTGTCCTATTGTGGGTTTCCCTGTAGAAAAGCATATACAGGGGTTATGGGGAAAGATGGCATCAGGAACAATAATTAGGACAGGTGTGCAGCCCCATAGAGAATGACAGAGGACTAGTGGCCAAAAGGCCATTTTAGCATGTGCATTGAGCGCTCCCACCATTTTCATGTAGTCAACTGGGTGGGACTCCTGATGACCCTATTGGAGTCATGTCCAACCGGGCCATCAGGAGGGATCAGCCAATCGTGAAGATGGAGATTGCCTCAAAAAGGCGCTGCCCGTGCCCTCACAGATGCCATAATGGAAACAAATATAGGCATAATTGGAATCTGTGTGGCAACTCTGGACAATGTCATTGTGAGTAATAAATAGAATTTAACTGCAATCAAGAACTCTTTAGTATCATCTATGGATACGAGCATAACCAAGTCTGCATTTGGCGTGTAAGGAAGTGGGCTTTTTGAACTTTAGGAACCGTCGCCACCACATTAGTAAAATACTTTCTAGATACAGGGACGGTATTGAAATGTAAATATGGACAACACAACGCAAGAACATTCATCTGAAAAGGTTTGCGCTGCATTGAATCGAATTGGAACTTTGTTGAACAACAGAATGCAGAGCTTGGATCGCAGTGGAGAGAGGCTTCGTGGCAAGTATTAAATGCACTGCCTATTGATCAATCTCATTGTGAGTAATAAATACATCTGCAATCAAGAACCGTCAAGTATCATCTATGGAAACGCAAATAACAAAGTCTGTATTTGGCATCTAAGGAAGCGGCCTCCTTTTTAACTCTAGGAACCTTAGCCACTACAAATACTTTGTGGGGTGACTGCCGCCTCCTCGTCACTGTCGTCGTCCCTCCTGCCCTTCTTCTTGGTTTTGCGTATCCTGACCTCTCTGGCATTGCATCCTCCACCACCTCCTTTACAGCCACTGCCCTCTAGGAAGCAAAACAAGAACAGTCAACCAATGAAATAATAACAGGGAACTAAACAGGGATCAAATCTCAACCACCCGGTAGGAAATACTTGGGCTGTAAACTCTTTTCAGCCTGTCTAGTTGATAACCTAACAGACATTTTAGGGATTACAAAGAGGCCTGGCCTGTACTACCTGTAGTCTTTTTCCTCCTCTCCGCCTCCCTTTTTTCCTTTTTGGAAGGTGCTGTGTTTTCTGTCATCATATAGCCTTGCTTGAGATCGTCTTCCGTTATCAGGAAAACAGGGTTGTTCTTGACTTCCTGAAAGAGAACAGCATTGAATTGATGGAGAGAAGACACAGCTATATGTCCTTATCAAAAGACAATCCCAGTTTTGGCCCATTAGGCAACTTCATGACAGGTGTGTTTTACTTTAAGGGCTTTATTCTGCATGGCCTCATCAAAGAGAGAGAGACAGTTGCTGATGAACTTCTCGCTGACCACCACAGTGTCGCCCAGGATCCTGGCAGTTGACTGCACGTTGGTCTTTCTCATGGCCTCGTTGATTATAATGCCAACGTCCTCCATGGACAGACAGCTGGGCAGAATGGGCTACATGTCAAAAATGGGAGAGCACATCGGATACTTAAAGTGAGCAGGGCTGAGTAACTCAAGTGAAGATTATTATATTAAAGCAAATACCATTTTGCAATATATTAATTGGTGCTTTGGCAGAAAATGAAGTACAGGAAGGTTTGTATGGACCTGCACATCTGTCCACGTGGCAGAGTTGACAGCCTCCTCCACAGAGGCCTCCACCTGTTCTACTAGGGCCTGGCCAACACAGGCCGCCCTGAGGAACAGCAGCTTGCTGGACTTGAAACGTTTCCTGATATAGCTCACTGGGTCAGGGATGCCAAGTCTGATCAAGGCATCAAACTCTGCGTGGCGGGAACAGAGGGAATGTTTTAGGGTACAATTTACATTTTAGGCAGACCTACAGTACGGAAATGACAAAAAAGAAATATTGCAACCAATAATCTTAGTAGGTTAGAGGACCTAAGTATCCGTTCTGCTTGAGGAAGGAGTCCACCCAGGTGTTCTGTGTTTTGGAGTAGATGTCAGGGATGTACACAGCCTTGTCCTGCCGGCCCCCCACCACAGTGCCTTTCAGACGGCCAGTATTCACCAGCTCCTCCAAAACAGCTGGGCAACAACGGACCAAGATGAAGTTAGTTGAACGACAGCGTGACATAAGTGCATGTTTGATTAGGCCTACTCCAAACATTGGTTGATCTGTGTGTTCATATACAGTACAAACCATTATACACATCGTATAGTGCTGACAATATTCTAACAGCGGGGTTTGAATTTTAACACAACAGAAAGAAGAGCTACTTACAGTAGAGAAGATGTTCCTGAAAACCATAGACGCCAATCACGTTACTGACTGGTGTTGGCCTACACAAGGAGATCAAATTCATTCATTATTAGGAGCAGGGAGGGAAGACAGTATTGGATTAAAAGCAAGGGAAGAAAGGATTTGGATTAAACCTACCGAGTCACTGCACTAAAAAGCCCACGGATGCGAGCTCTGTGGCGAGACACGAACGCAGGGGTGAATAAGACTCCCCTGTTGTACTCATCCATCTGGCCTTGGATGACTTTCCCAAGGCGCTTCGACAGCTCCTAGGATACAAAGTGGTTAACAGATAATAGCTATGTACAGGTCCACAAATGCACCTCAAGCTGAAAGCCCAAGCCAAAAGCCCAAGCACAGATACACTACTGAAAGGATACATTATTAATTGCACATAGTTTGAGGACCGTATTGGTAAAGATACAGAGGTGGCTCATTACTCACCTCAGTCAGAAAATCCCCCGGAAGGTCATAGTTTTTACATAGTTCTGGGATGTTCACCAAGCCAGCTTCTTGTAGTTTATCGTTCACCTCCTCAGACACACGATTCAGGTAGTTTCTAGAAGAAATCAGAACAAATCTGTTACCCTAGTAGTTGACAGTACAACAATGAAAAACACATCATGTGGAAAAAGTCCTACTTACTCGTCGATAAGCTGCCCCAGCACCAGTTGAACACTTTTATCAGATCTTGCAATGTCATTTGCTCTGGCCTCAACATGAACCCAATCAACATTGATAATCTGTATACAAAAAAATAATTATATATATATACATAAATATATAAAAAGTGTATTTAGACAATATGGTAAGTGAAATAAAACAACTACAGTGCTGCACACTAGCAGAAGGAATCAGTAGTAATGCACACCTTTTGTAGGTCCACAATGTTGACCCGACCTTTGGAAAGCAAAAACACAAGATAAAAAATAAAAACACATATCACCATATTTTCCATACATTTTTGTCCATGTCAATTAATGCAGGTGTATGATAACCCTTGAACATCTATGCAGCCATGACCTGAGATGAATGAGTGCAACACTTGTTTGAAGACTGAGGCATTGGAATCAGAAGGTGGACTCTAGGAGCCAACTGACCTCCATGGATGTAGAGCTCATCCCGTATCTCCCTACTGATCTGGGATGGGGTGATGTACTCCTTGCCATCAAGTGTGTGTACCACATCCAACTTCTTCTCTGCAACCAGCTTGGCAACGATTTCAATGCAGTTTCTCTCTGACAACCTGGGAAGGATTCCAGTAGAAAAGGCATTTCCACACAGAGACCCTAGAAATCAGTTCTATATCTAATTCTACCAATTTAAAAGGTATTTGGGTCCCCTGGTACAGCGTATCAATGGCTCTAGCAGCAGTTTCCCAAAGGCCCAGGTTATATATTGGTTTGGAAACTGTGGTAATACAAGATTAGTCCAGCTAAAAAAACACTGCTGCAGGAAGCCCCCTTTCTGGCACAGATAGCTAGCGACTAATATAGCTGTCCTGTCTAAGTTGGTTCAGCCAGCAGTTCAGCCCACCATAGCTAACGTTAGATCCTAATCCTTAGCTAGCTAAAGTAGTTCATTTGCTAGTTTCACGTTAATAAGTTAGCAGTCAATACGCATTGTTGTGCTTAGCGATTTAGCTAGTCAACAATGGATTTAGCTAGCCAAATAGCTAGGACTGTGGTTATAGATAGCTATTTGGCACTAGCCAGCTGGCATTACCTCTGCACTGTGTCAGCAAACTGTGCTCTCTGAAAATCCGCTGCCAGACGTCTGATTTCTTCCCAGGCAGCTGCCATCGTATTTGTTGGCTTCTCAAACTGTTCGAAGTTATAACTGTTTTAGTACAGCTTTGCATGGAGGTAAACTTCAGCTCTTTGACTAATGTTATATTGCCACTACTAGCTAAACCATGTTGTACAAAGTACAGCTAGCAGGCTAGTGAGCCACAAAAGCCACACGTCAACATAACCATGACGTAGTACGGAAAGCATGGGAGTCCAAAAAACACCACCATTTATTCCACCCCTTTTTCCCGCCACACCTCCTCCTTCCTTGCTCGTGACGTCACGGTATTCAATTCAGTAGCATCATCATCTGACAGCTGCACAACACATCTTTGGGAAAACATCAAACACACATTATAGAGTCACACAAAAACACAATTCTAGTTTGTGAATTTCACTGATTCACACACATTTATTATCAAAATAGCCTAATTTCATAAAAACTGCTTGAGAGCGGGAAATCAAATCAAATTTTATTGGTCACATACACATGGTTGGCAGATGTTAATGCGAGTGTAGCGAAATGCTTGTGCTTCTAGCTCCGACTATGCAGTAATATCTAACAAGTAATCTAACAAATTCACAACTACCTTATACACACAAATGTAAAGGGATGAATAAAAATATGTACATATAAATATATGGATGAGCGATGGCGTGCGGCATAGGCAAGTTAGGCAAGTTATTTTATTTTACCTTTATTTAACTAGGCAAGTCAGTTAAGAACAAATTCTTATTTTCAATGATGGCCTGGGAACAGTGGGTTAACTGCCTGTTCAGGGGCAGAACGACAGATTTGTACCTTGTCAGCTCGGGGATTTGAACTTGAAACCTTCCGGTTACTAGTCCAACGCTCTTACCACTAGGAATACAGTATACACATATGAGATGAGTAACACAGGATATGTAAACATTATTAAAGTGTCGTTATTTAAAGTGACTAGTGATACCATTATTTAAGTGGCCAGAGATTTGAGTCTGTATGTTGGCAGCGGCCTCTCTATGTTAGTGATGGCTGTTTAACAGTCTGATGGCCTTGATAGAAGCTGTTTTTCAGTCTCTCGGTCCCAGCTTTGATGCACCTGTAGTGACCTCGCCTTCTGGATGATAGCGGGGTGAAAATGCAGTGGCTCAGGTGGTTTTTGTCTTTGATGATCTTTTTGGCCTTCCTGTGACATTGGGTGCTGTAGGTGTCCTAGAGGGCAGGTAGTTTGCCCCAGGTGATGCGTTGTGCAGACCCTCTGGAGAGCCTTGCGGTTGAAGGTGGACCATTTCAGTTTGTCTGTGATGTTTACGCCGAGGAAGTTAAAACGTTCCACCTTCTCCACTACTGTCCCGTCAATGTGGATGGGGGGGGGGGGGGGGGGGGGGGGTGCTCCCTCTGCTGTTTCCTGAAGTCCACGATCATCTTATTTGTTTTGTTGACATTGAGTGAGAGGTTGTTTTCCTGACACCACACTACGAGGGCCCTCACCTCCTCCCTGTAAGCAGTCTCATCGTTGTTGGTAAATCAGGCCTACCACTGTAGTGTCGTCTGCAAACTTGATGATTGAGTTGGAAGCGTGAATGGCCATGCAGTCGTGGGTGAACAGGAAGTACAGGAGAGGGCTGAGAACGCACCCTTGTGGGGCCCCAATGTTGAGGAACAGCGGGGTGGAGATGTTGTTTCCTAACTTCACCACCTGGAGGTGGCCCGTCAGAAAGTCCAGCAAATGCAAGCTTTCTACAAAAGCTTTCTACAAATTTGATTATCCATTGTTGTAAATTGCTCACTGGAAACCAGCCTATGAAACAAATTGGCTTATTGAAAGACTAAATGAATTACTTCTATGCAATGGTGTAGCCTACACTATTAGAAAAAAAATGCATGGTGGAAAAAGTACTCAATTCTCCTACTTGAGTAAAAGTAAAGATACATTTATAGAAAATGACTCAAGTAAAAGTGAAAATCATCCAGCAAAATACTACCTGAGTAAAAGTCTAATAGTATTTGGCTTTAAATATACTTAAGTATCAAAAGTAAATGTAGTTGCTAAAATGTACTTAAGTATCAATTTGTAAGTCGCTCTGGATAAGAGCGTCTGCTAAATGACTTAAATGTAAATGTAATGTATCAAAAGTAAAAATAATGACAAATTCCAAAGATAGCCAGGGTCACACTTCAACTCTCAGACATAATTTACAAACAAAGCATGTGTTTAGTGAGTCCGCCAGATCAGAAGCAGTAGGGATGTTCTCTTGTTACGTGTGCGATTTGGACAATGTTCTGTCCTGCTAAGCATTCAACATGTTATAATTACTTTTGGGTGTCAGGGAAAATGTATGGAGTAAAAAGTACATAATTTTCTTTAGGAATGTAGTGAAGTAAAATTAGTCAAAAATATAAATAGTAAAGATACATTAAAAAATGACTTACGTAGTAATTTAAAGTATTTTTACTTAAGTACTTTACACCACTGAAAAAAAGCTATATACAATTAAAGGGTTCTACAGCTGTCCCCATAGGAGAATCTTTTGAGGAACTATTTTTGATTCCAGATAGAACCCTTTTGGTTGCAGGTATAACTCTTTTGGGGTCCCTTTCCACAAAGGGTTCTACCTGGAACCAAAAAGGGTTCTCCTACAGGAACAGCTGAATAACCCTTTTGGAACAATTTTTTCTAAGAGTGTACAGAAGAGATTACAAGGATGGAAATTCTGCTGAAAAACAGATAGAGATCTACCTGTGACTGAGCACCCTTTGACCTTCCACTCGGCAAGTACCTTTTTGGGTGGTGGTATAATATATTTGTTCGTTGTTGTTCTGAACCCACGTCACGTCGTCAAGCTCGCCACCCCCACCCCATCGGTTGGTTGCACCCTCATTTTTAGTCTATGGTTGCGCATGTTGGTCTACTCTGCAGCTCGCGCACGATAGATTGCGGCTATTCCGCGGACTGCCCACGGAGATTGCGCGCGCCCGGTATTCAAACACGCATGTCTTGAGATGCGTGAGTGTGTGTAGGAATAAACGACCTATTTAAAATATAATATCAACAGTACTGTTACAGCAGCTGCAGCCATCATTTGATTAACACTTGATAATCAATATTCGGTCTGTCTTGGTTGGCTGATACGCGCAGCTGAGAGAGGCAGAAAGACAGATGAGCAGCAGAGAGGCAATAAACTGAATTCTTCCGCTGCTCGATTGGTGATTTCATACGACCACCCAGAGAGGACGTATGAATAAATAAAACATATTTGGGAGATCACAATTGAATTATCCCATGATCACTACATAACAAAAAGTCTTACATATGAAACAGCCCACAAGGCAGAATCCTGATTCATCAGCCTGCGGCTGCTATTGAATCTGTTCTTCCTGCTAAAACTAGAGCTCACCCATTCTGGATTATATGCATCAGTCTATAAAGTTGATAACTAATCTGCCTGCAAGGAGCATTAACTATGAAACAGCATTACACGGCAGCATCCTGATTATGAGTGTGAGGATGAAATGGAATCTGATCAGCCTGTCTAGAATGGAGCTCACCCACTGCAAATTTAAATATTATCCTTAAATATTATCTCGGGGCCCCCGAGAGGCACACCGATCTAAGGCACGGCATCTCAAGTGCTAGAGGCATCACTACAGACACCCTTGTTCGAATCCAGGCTGTATCACAACCGGCTGTGATTGGGAGTCCCATAGGGCGGCGCAGAACTGGCCCTGCTTCGTTAGGGTTTGGTCGGGGTAGGCCGTCATTGTTAATAAGCATTTGTTCTCAACTGACTGGCCTAGTTAAATAAAGGTAAAACAAAAGTGTCCCTTATAATTCTACACATCAGTTATGCAGCATAGTTAACACGCTAGCTTGCTAGCTAACAAGACTGCCTAGCTAATCAGCTAGCTCACAATACTAGCCAAGTTAACTGCGTTATTCCTTGCGATTGGCTGTGGTCTTGGGGGCGAAACGCAGCCTGGGAGACAGTGCTGCCTGTCAGGCATGTTCAGGACCCCACAAGCGCATTGCGATCAATGCAGCCACAGGGCTCCTTGATGAGTGGTTTATCGTGCATCTGAACGAATGATTGGCTTATGTGTGGTACTTTTGTTATGTCGTGATCACAACAAAACTATCTTGTGATCGCGACAAAACTTTTGTTGTGTAGTGATCATGAGATAAATAAGTCATGATCTTGACATAAGGTATTTTTAAAATGTTTTATTCATATTTCCTCTCTGGACTTCCATACGTTCAAAACAACTTGGAACTCTGAATATCTTATACATTTTGTTCTATGAGATAATATCAGTCAGTTAATATGATCTTTATGAATTACGAAGCCTTTATGTCCTTTAAAAAATTACATAAATGCTTAAAAATTCCCAAAAACGGACATTAGGGTGATTATCTCATAGAACGAAACATATCAATGACCAAATCGCCCCGCAATGTCCTCATGGGTGGAATGTTATATATATTTTTCATTATTAGTAAACTTATTTTTTTACTCAGCAAATCCAGTGTTTCTATGTCAAATGGTTTTGTTATATTTCAGTTCTGTCATGTATATAAAGTATAATATTGGGATGCAAACTCAAAATGTAATATATTTCAACACTATATCTGACATGGTAGGTGCCTGCTTTTTTAAAAGCCCATAACCATGTGTGGGAGGTTTATACTTTTGTTTCAAAGTAGATTTATGTGACTCTGATTTATCCCGCTTCCCGCTTCCTGTGTTTAACACAGACCTTATTTTCCCATAGGCTTTGTCCAATGAACCATGGCGGAGTAAGTGCCTACAAAAAGACACCATTACTATTGCTCTCTATTGAAGTCGTTTGTGGTGATGAGGGGTGTTGTCCAAAACAAAGTCATCAGCGATTGGATCATTTCTAATCAATCAGAGTAACAAAGCCAATAACGAATTTTCTAAATGCTGCATCTAAATGTTCTGGCCCAACCAATCAGTTTCTGGGACCAATCAGAACAGTTAGAATGTGTTTGCGTTCTAGAAATCGGTGGGGAAGTACTCAGATCCAGACTCAACGCGGAGAAGAAACTAATGTCCGTGGGAGTGGCGTAGCGTTTGGCCGGAGCAAGGAGCCTGGCTACCTAGGCAAGCATCTACGACCCAACTTCATCCTTTCTTTAGTTGGGAGTTGCACATGTGTGTCAGCAGCAGCAACAGAGGTAGTCGACTTTAGCTAACCACCGCGTTCATGTGATATTCGGAACTAGGAAACTCTGAAACGTACGACTTGCTAACTGGTTGAATGGGGAAGGGGGTCATTTTGAGCAGCTGCCCCTCAAATGTCTGTGCACAGCCCTGCTTAACATATTCCAAAAGAATGTGTCCTGGTTATCACACACACGAGACCAGGCTATGTTTCATGAGATACAGAAAGGAATCCTGCCTGATGAAGACCCTCAGGTCAAAACGTTATAAAATCACCTAGGAGCATGAGCAACAGTGCACAGCGTTTTCCTTTCTGTTTTCCATGAGTTGGCCTACAACTTCCACACCTGCAGAAAGTACCTGGATGTGCGTATGTTCTTCAGCTTTTGTATACGTTTCGTGAGATACCATAACATCGAACCACAACATTGCAGAAGCAAACGAGCCGTCAACCCCAAAACCAAGTGTCAAGGTTATTACAAACTTTATATTCATTGTGTCTTTTAATGTAATCGCAGGCATGACACGTGTGTTCAGCCCAGAAATGTGACCTCTTGACATTGAAATGTCTGCGCCACTCAAAATACCGCAGATACATTTGTTCATTTGTATGTAACAGTGTGAGTTGGTTAGCCAGCTCTTTGGGAGAGAGGAAATCATCCACATGTATGAAGGCATCTCCAGGCACAAAGTTCTCATAGTTCTGCCTAGGTGGCCCAAGAGCAATTGGCACAGATCCAGCAGCTAGTGGGTTGTACAGCTTTTCAGTGATGTAATCTTTGTGAATCGAGTTCTCAAACGAAAGATAAAATTTACAACTGGATATTGTGTCCAGGAAGTCTTGATCATTGACGTATTCTCCAAAGGCTTTTCCATAGGTGTGTATCTCGATGTGTTTGTGCAATTCGTTGAAGTACCTCGCTCTGGCATGGTCAGGGTTCCAGTTACTCACAATCCAGCAGACCAATTTAGTTTTAATTGGCAATACGAAAGCTTCCCCCTCCTTTTGGCTGAATACAACTGACCCATAAGGCACTTCAATATCTGCGTCTTGCCTATAATTCAAAGTCAAATTGAAAATATTTCCAAGACCTGGGTTTTTATAAGTATGTGACGGGGACTCTAGATTCATCCACACCCACTTTTGGAAAGGTGGGCGCTGCAATGGTGGTAGATTTGATAAATCACTTTTTATGTCTCGATGGTGAATGATGACCCCACTTGACTTATTGTATAGGTCTCGGTCAGCTGTTAAAAAACAGCCTTCAATATTGAACAGGGTGCTGCAAGTGTCTAGATCATAGGACTGACCAAAAGGCCACATCCATAATAGAACTATAGTCTTATTATGAGCCTTATTTTCTTCTTCTTCCTTCTGAATTGGTCGTGTTGATGATTCAATGGGCTTGGCAAGCCAGTTACCTGACGGTTTAAAATACATGAGGAAAACAGTCACAAAACAGCCTATTGCAATGATTGCAGTCACAAGTAGGCGCAGTAAGCCGTTAAGAGTTGCAGTTGCCATTTTTGTCCTGTAAAAAAAAAGATATATAGTGTCATTAGTTTGTTTCAAAACAATGTCGATGACCTGTTTCAATAATGAAACAAACAATGGAGTAATGTTCTGGTTGGGTTCAGTGCATATATTTTCTCATGTGATATGGATTGTTTATCTTCTAGCCTTTTATATCATAAAAACATGACACTATTTTAAATCACAGATGTCCAACATAGAAACAGGTTTACATATTTTAGCTTACTTATGCAAGATCACAATCAATGCATAGCCTACGATTCTGAAATAAGTAGCCTGAAGGTTTCACCAGTCAGTAGCCTATTAGAATGAGACTCTATTTATATAGTAGCTTCAGCATCCTATGCCTATTCTTTGAAGAAAGGACGGGTGCATTTAATAGATTTACACTATTGTACACATGTATATGCTGGGAATGCTGTTTTAGATAAATAATAAATAAAACAATGCCATGTAACCTAGCCTAGTGGTCTTGTGAATAGAAAGAGGGGGGCATGCAACTCCACCTATATGCAGACGTTAAGTTTCGCTTTAGAAAATAGGCTAGACATGACCAATAACAATATTAACATCATACTGTAGGACCTGCCTTCACCTGGCACAAACCTAAAACAGGTATACTTTCAAAATGTCGATGAACAGTGCAAATAGGCTACAAAGTGATTGCTCAATTAACATCAATGGCCAACAATTAACGCATTAAACTACATAAAGACAACTTGCATAAACATGAGCGTTTATAATAAACAAGGAGAATAGGTGCTACCTACCCTCGAAACGGAAGAAAGCAAATGACCCGAGATGCGAAACCTGTGAGCTGTGAACTTGAGCCACGCCCACGAGTCAGATCACAATGCGGGTGAGCAGAACAGGGCCAGGTTGTCGAAACAGACAAACATTTCTAAATAAATGACTTGATTAGGCTGCCGGAAATGACATAGTCATAGGTCAACATCATGAGTGATCTACAATTGTGTGCAGACAATTAGGCCCCAGCCCTTTTGTGTGGGGGAAAAAAGGGAAGGAATGTCCAAGCACAGGCCTATTATTAGCCTTCTTCATTCATTTACATTAATACATTTATCAACTGAAGTGAATTCGCTTTTAATTTGAGTATCTATCTGGTTCATCCAGGTCAGGAGAAACAACATGTTGACTGGCATGGCTCATGTAGGCCTTATATAAACCACACTGATGATGAGTAGAAAGAAAGTTGGCAGTTATCCCCAAAAATACAATAAAAAGACAACATTTCTCTAATTTCCTATATGATTACAAGACCCTGGCGTTTGTTCAGTTACATTTAACTAAAGCATAGGCTTAATGTTTCAAGCGATTAGTGATGGCATAGTCATAGGTTAGCAAGAGTAGCCTATGCCTAAAATTAACAATTAGTCAGTGTGGCGAAATGGAGGGACACGACTTCACAGGCCTAATTCATCTTACCAATAGAATACCACAGTATGAGTCTTAATACCTATAAAACCTAGAGGTCAAACAAGGGAATGGTTCCAATCATTTTTTCCCACAATACATTTTTTCCCACTTAAAATAAGGGCTGTGTTTTGTGTAGGCTTCCCTGGTGTGACTTTTGATGTGTAAATCTCTCTCGGACAAGGTGACTTTAATTAATATAGTTGCCTGTATTCACCCCCAACAACTGAAACGCCAATTAGCTGCTAATGTGGCTATCATAAAGAACTACAAATGCCATCACGATCTGGACAAGACTGCCCGAATGGAGGCAAAAGTAACAATCTCTTTCAGCAAAGCTGCCTGCTAGGAGCTCGCAGAGATGTGTAGTCTTGCATAATGTCTACTTTGATGTTAATCAGCATTCCAAGCCTACAGGAAACACAGCCCTTATTTTAAGTGTTTCTAAAATCCCCTATGGGGAAAAAATGAATGGTGGAAAAACGATTGGAACCATTTCCCTGTTTGACCACAAGGTATTATGACACCTCTACTCAGAGGCTCTATTCATATGTTTCAACTGAAGTGAATTCACACTTGTTGATTTATTTCAGCTTGTGTGTCATTGCATACTTTTAACTTGGGTGTCTGGTTCCTTCAGGAGAAACCGCAAATGCCTGCAAGACTTGAATCAACTCAAACTCATGTTAGAGAATATTCTGTATTCAGAATACAGAAAAGCTACAGCCTGCACAGCTTGGTCCATACAAAAACTGGGACCCCTCTTCTTGTGAGCCTCTGTATCCATGGGGTACGTTGCCCAATCCTTTTTATTTTGTTTAGCAGGGCTTCTGATGTGTAACACATCCCACTGGGCACATATGTCAATGTAACGTCTATTCCACGTCGGTTCAAGGTAAATTCATAAAAAGTATGTGGAAACAGCATTGATTCAACCAGTGTGTGCCCAGTGGGATGTTCCCAGTTTGATAGACACAACATCTGTGACAATAATAGCTGTAATCATTATGAAAATGAATTGGGCAACTAATAGAAAGTAACCAACCGGTCATTTTGTAGTTGGTCCTTTTGCAGTGGTGGAAAAAGTATCCAATTGTCATACTTGAGTAAAAGTAAAGATACCTTAATAGAAAATGACTCAAGTAAAAGTCACCCAGTAAAATTCTACTTGAGTAAAACAATTTAAAGTATTTGGTTTAAAATATACTTAAGTATCAAACGTAAACGTATAAATAATTTCAAAATCCTTATAAAGCAAACCAGACCTCACCATTTTCTTGTTTAAAAAAAATTGTATTTACAGATAGCCAGGGTCATGCTCCAACACCCAGGCATCATTTACAAACAAAGCATGTGTGTTTAGTGAGTCTGCCAGATCAGAGGCAGTAGGGATGACCATGGATGTTCTGTTGATAAGTGTGGGAATTGGACCATTACCCTGTCCTACTAAGCATTCAAAATGCAACGAGTGTCAGGGAAAATGTATGGAGTAAAAAGTACATTACTTTCTTTAGGAATGTAGTGAAGTAAAAGTAGTCAAAAATATAAATAGTAAAGTACAGATACCCCCCCAAAAACTGCTTAAGTACTACTTTAAAGTATTTTTTACTTAAGTACTTTACACCACTGTCCTTTTGAAGGTAGGAATTTGAGAGAAAAAATATCCACAGGGAAGAATGATTAAACAGATAGATTTCTATCACCTGGCACATGCGCATAACCATGTAAATAAATGCAAGACTTCAGTTTGTAAAAACCATGATAGCCACCTACAGTCAGAGACCCTAGTTTTGAAGTCGTTTTAATAATGCTCTCCTGTGGATATTATGTCTCAAACTTTCAAAGGCGTAAGGACGAAATCAGCGGACAACAGGTAGAGTTCTGTGACCCAGGGTATCCCAAACTCAGTCTTTTTTTTTTTGCCCTAGCACTACAGTGATGATTCAAATAACACACTCATCATTAAGCTTTGATTATTTTAATCAGCTGTGTAGTGCTAGGGAGAAATACAAAATGGGGGGAGTCCCAGGACCAAGTTTGGGAAACCCAGCTGTGACCCACTTAAAGCCTTTTTACATTTCCAGACCTGTTCAAATGAATGAAAATGTTTTTTTTTGTGTGTAGACCCAATCCAGTATGAATGTATGACCCAAAAGGAATATGCTGCAAATGCATCCTGCTAGTGTGTCCAGATCCACCGTTCAGAAAACACTGAGTGGCCTAGTCTTCAGACTCTTGAAAGTCCACCTCTATAAAGACCTTAAAGGTAATGAATTGCTGTGACTTATAGTACATTCCCCAGGCACTTAGCCTCTCTGTGTAACAATTACTTCTCTCTACCAAGAGCGTAATTTTACTCCTATTTTAGATTAATGTGTAGTTTGCAAGTACATACTCTGGAGGGCAGTAAAAGACAACTAATGGTTTTTCATTGACGACTGCAGCTGGCTTAAGGTAGCATGAGCCCAGTCACACCACTATCACAGCACTGTCAGGGCAGTTAGTTTAAGATCTGAACAGGAAGCCAGTATAATAAGTCTAATTTGTCTGGGCTAGCAAGTACAGGACTCACATACATACATACATACATACATACATACATACATACATACATACATACATACATACATACATACATACATACATACATACATACATACATACATACATACATACATACATACATACATACAATCTTATAATCTGTTTTATAGTGTCCCTGTGTTGGGAGCCAATTATGCACTGCAAAAAGTAAAATCTAAGCAAGTCTAAATAAGTTATATTGAGTGATAATTCACTGAAAATTAGTGTTCTTTTCTTGTTTTTTTCTTACCAAGCTAAATTATCGAATGTCATTGGAAAATAATTTTGGTTATTTTAACCTATAAAAAACTTTATGAGTATTAAGTATTTCAAGATCTTTTAAGATATTTTTACCTTAATCATCATAGTAATATCTAATATCTTGAAAAATATCTTGAGATAAGACAAATGACTCGTATTACGTCTTTTTTAGGTTAAAATAAACAAAATGATCTGCCACTGACGTTAGATAATTTAGCTTGGTAAGAAAAAACAAGAAAGAAACACATTTTAAGTGAATTATCACTCAACATAAAATAGGCTTGCTTAGATTTCACTTTTTGTAGTGTGGTCCTATTTTACGTTATGGTTACGGATATAGACCAAAGGATAGTTTTCATTTCTGCAAAAGCCCCCTTAGAGATAAGCATGGCTTTCTCATTTGAGAGGATTTCAATGGAATGGGAATGCAGTGCTCTATATAGCAGCCGCAGGAAAATGCCTCTGTCCTTGAAATTTTCCTCTTAAAAATGGACTCCATCGGTGCCTGCAAAGAGACTTGAAGAACTCTTAAAGGTTGACTCAGTGATATGCCGTAGATGCAGAACATAAACAGCACAGTGGGTCAATTTCCACAACAACTTAGTGTTGAAGTGCGAAGCTACACCTCTACGCTGTTTGGGCCCCTGGCTACCACGCTGTATCAGCTTGAAGTGTATCATGCACATATGCAGATACTGTATGTGACCATGTGCGAGCTAATTATCGCATCTCGCTCATCTCAATGGCCGTTCTAGAGAAGATCAAACCCAAATTTATCATGGGCAAATTTTGCCTGGCTAACTGATCTACAAATAATAATGGGTAGTTATTTATGATGCAAGGTTCTTCGTAGTTCAGTCGGCAGTCACCTGCACGATCGGCTGCAATGTCGAACAGCCCATTGTATACCGTGATACATTTAGCTGCTGCCGTACACCGTGACGTATTTCATTATGATGTATTTTATTATGACATACGTCATCTTCACGCAATCTCATTCCGCTACTGGACGGAGAGTGTGTGGTTTCACAAACGCAAGGCAAGATGGAGGAGAGCCTAGTCTCTCGTCAGAGATCGCATTTATTTTGCGAGATTGCAAAATATAACCATTTCATTCAAGACAGGAGACACGTATTGTTTAAGGTGATAAAACATGTTTTGTTTGGTACTTTTTCCTCAACTTGTTTCTCTAACTTTCTAGCTAGTCAAGCTAGCTTACAGAGCAGCTAACGTAAACTCTCACCGCAACATTCAAACGAGGCTACAAAGAAAAGTAATGGAACTGTAGCGACTGTGTTGACGTCAAAATTGGGGGCGTGAACTAGGTTTCTATTCAAACATTGATCGACATGGTAATGGCTCTATAGTATTGGAGAAAAGTTGAAAAAACTGACCCTCCGTTACATCTTGACGTGTCATGTCGTAACGTACAGCATGCATAAAGCAACTATTTCTGTCTTACAAATCTCTCTCCACCAGGTGTAGCACTTCTATCATCCTTTAATAACAAGAAATGGACAGTGACGGGGATAAGGGGGGATACCTAGTCATTTTTTTCGTCATCATTGCATGCGATCATCATTCTCAAAGCCGCTGTTTACTTCTAAGATCACTTTAGCACCGCCCTAAAAACCCGATTCAAAATCGACAAACCTTCAAATAGGTATGTAATGACACATTATATAAACTCTTTATAGTGTTTTATTTATATTTTAGAGGCGATAAGGTGATAAGTTGGACAGATCGAGTGGAAAAAAGCTATTTTCCCACACAACATCTCTCCTTCTCACTATCACACATTAGTTTCGCTTCCCCACCCGCCATTTTTTTTAAAGACCCGACGGGGCTAATTGCCTGCTTGAATTATGCAGAAATGGGCAGCGTTTAGGTCATGTAATTGATTCTGTTGGAAAGGGGAGAAATTGTGCTTTACAATGGTATTGACATTACAGTTGATCTGGAAGTATTACGTTTTTGAGGCGCTAAAATAAGGGCAATTGTACGGACCAAGGCAATGTACGAGTTTACTTGAGTTTACGTTAGCTAGCTAAAAGCTAGGCTAGGTTGAAGATACTGAAGCTAGCGACCTCCACCTAATAATGATTAAAAAAAACAAATGTCATTACCATCACAATTAACTCAAATGGCAGGCAACAGTCATATAATATAATTGGACTAACGGCCAATGTGTATTATTTAACATTACTATTAAAATAGTACTCACTTATAAGAATGGGTAATTGTTTACAAATTACTAGCTATCCCATAAAGCCATCATCACCTAAACTTATTTTATTATTGTTCTGTGGTTTGCTAACTTCCTGTTCTATTGATGGACTCTGGCTGCACCATAGACTGGAAAAAGAATGGAAAAAGCCACCGATGACATCAACCTATTGTTTCCTATGTGACGTCTCAGTGGGGCATTTGAAGATCAGGATTTGTTGTTTTGGCATGTTGCGATCTTGCTTCATGGCAGAGTTTTTGGGAACATTGCATGTGCAGTTTGAGCTGCTCTGGGAAATGATGTGCAGACTAGCTCAGTGCTGCCCGCTATCATTGAGTATATCAAGTTGAAGGCCAACCGGGAAACTGCAGGCTAAAATAATTGGTTCAAGGACATCTGGTGAAGTAGACGCAAGTATTGGCACCAGAAGATCATCAATCTCCCATTGACTAAAATGGGGGATCCTGCTTTCTGAAAACATTGCCTACAGTACCCTAGTTGGCCTTGGACTTGAAATCCTCAGTGAGAGGGGGCAGTTGTTCTCCTCGGCACTGCACTAAAGACAATTCAGAGTTTGGAAAAATTCAAAGTGTGTGGCATCCGTTTCGCAACAAAATCCTTCAACAACAAGAGGAGCGCTGCTATACCACTCCGTTGTGGACAGTCCCCATTGAAATGAATGACGTCTGCCGCAACTCAACAGACTGCTCAGATGTAATGTGAATGAGGCTTTTAAGTACTTATATGTAGGCCCGACTGTGCTGATAGTGTACGTAAAGTGCCTTCTTCCACATGAATTTCAAATGGATTCCATTGAGATCACCACACTGTCTGTGTGCGTGGACCATTTCAGTTCATCGGTGATATGTTCACCGAGGAACTTAGAACTTTCCACCTTCTCCACTACTGTCCCGTCGATGTGGATGGGGGCCACGCAGTCGTGGGGGAACAGGGAGTACAGGAGAGGGCTGAGAAAGCACCCGTGTGTGTGCAACATTCTTACATAGGTATTCCTGTCGTCCAGATGGGATAGGGCAGTGTGATGGCGATTGCATCGTCTGTGGACCTATTGGGGGCGGGAAGCAAATTGGAGTGGGTCTAGGGTAACAGGTAGGGTGGAGGTGATATGATCCTTGACTAGTCTCTCTAAGCACTTCATGATGACAGAAGTGAGTGCTACAGGGCGAGAGTCATTTAGTTCAATTACCTTAGCTTTCTTAGGAACAGGAACAACAGTGGCCATCTTGAAGCATGTGGGGACTGCAGACTGTGATAGGGATTGATTATGTCCGTAAACACATGTCCGCGACGGGGCTGGTTTTCTTTTTGTAATTCGTGATTGTCTGTAGACCCTGCCACATATGTCTCGTGTTTGAGCCATTGAATTGCAACTCCACTTTGTCTCTATACTGACACTTGCTTGTTTGATTGCCTTACGGATGGAATAACTACACTGTTTTGTATTTGGTCGTGTTTCCAGTCACCTTGGCATGATTAAATGCTGTGGTACGTGCTTTCAGTTTTGCACGAATGCTGCCATCAATCCAAGGTTTCTGGTTAGGGAAGGTTTTAATATTCACAGTGAGTACATCTCTTATTCACCTCCTCATAAACTCGCTCACCGAGTAAGCGTATCCGTCAATGTTATTGTCTGAGGCTACCTGGAACATATTCCAGTCCACGTGATCGAATCATTCTTGAAGCGTGGAATCTGGTTGGTCAGACCAGCGTTGGATAGACCTAAGCACGGGTGCTTCCTGTTTTAGTCATCGTCAGATTTGCCAAAATTAGATTAGCTTTGTTAAAATCCCCAGCTACAATAAATGCAGCCTCAGGATATATGGTTTCCAATTTGCATATAGTGCAGTGAAGTTCCTTGATGGCATTCTTGGTATCTGCTTGCGGGGGGATATACACGGCTGTGACGATAACCGAGGAGAGTTCTCTTGTGAGATAATCCAGTCTGCATTTGATTGTGAGGTATTCTAGGTCAGGTGAACAAAAGGACTTGAGTTCTTGTATGTTGTTACAATTACACCATGAGTCATTAATCATGAAACATACACCCCCGCCCCTTCTTCTTACCAGAGAGATGTTTGTTCCTGTCAGCATGATGCACTGAAAATCCCGTAGGCAGTACAGACTCCGACAGCATGTACCCAGCTAGCCATGTCTCCGTGAAACAGAGTATGTTACAATCTCTTTGGAAAGCAACTCTTGCCTTAATTTTGTCGACTTTGTTAACTAGGGACTGGACATTAGCGAGTAATGTACTCGGAAGCGGTGGGTGGTGTGCGCGTATCCGAAGCCTCACTAGAAGACAGCTCCGGCACCCTCTCCTCCGACGTTGTTGTTTTGGGCCGGCGTCTGGAATCAGTTCCAATGCCCTGGGAGGTGCAGACATATAATCCACTTTGGGAAAGTCATATTTCTGGTTGTAGTGCTGGTTGTGCTGGCATGTTGACGTCTCTCGGAAATCCAATAGTTCTTCCCTGCTGTATGTAATAACACTTAAGGTTTTCTGGGCTAACAATGTAAGAAATACTACATTTAAAAAACTAAATACAGCACAGTTTCCTAAGGACTTGAACCGAAGCTGCCATCTCTATTGGTGCCAGCTTGGGGGTAGAAGCTGTTAAAGAGCTTTTTGGACCTAGACTTGGAGCTCTGGTACCGCTTGCCGTGCGGTAGCAGAGAGAACAGTCTATGACTTGGGTGACTGGAGTATTTGACAATTTTTTTAACCTTCCTCTGACACCGCCTGGTATATAGGTCCTGGATGGCAGGAAGCATTGGCCCCAGTGATGGGCTGTATGCGCTACCCTCTGTAGCGCCTTATGGTCAGATACTGAGCAGTTGCCATACCAGGCGGTGATGCAACCAGTCAGGATGTTCTTGATGGTCCAGCATTTGAACTGTTTGAGGATCTGGGGACCCATGCCAAGTCATTTCAGTCTCCTGAGGGGGAAAAGGTGTTGTCTTCATGACTGTCTAGGTGTGTTTGGACCATGATAGTTTGTTGGTGATGTGGACACCTAGGAACTTGAAACTCTCGACCCGCTACACTTCAGGTCTTTGACCTTCTCCCTATAGGCTGTCTCATTGTTGTCAGTGATCAGGCCTACCACCGTTGTGTCATCGGCTAACTTTATTATTTTATTTCACCTTTTTTTAACCAGGTAGAATAGTTGAGAACACGTTCTGATGATGGTATTGGAGTCGTTTTTGGCCACGTAGTCATGGGTGAATAGAGAGTACTGGAGGGGACAAAGCACGTACCCCTGAGGGGAACTGGTGTTGAGGATCAGCGTAGCAGATGTGTTGTTGCCTATCCTTACCACCTGGGTGTGGCCCGTCAGGAAGTCCCGGATCCAGTTGCAGAGGGAGGTGTTTAGTCCCAGGGTCCTTAGTTTAGTGATGAGCTTTGTGGCCACTATGGTGTTGAACGCTGAGCTGTAGTCAATGAACATCATTCTCACATAGATGTTCTTTTTGTCCAGGTGAGAACGTTTGAATACTTATGTGAATGAGATATTTCTGTATGTAATTTTCAATACATTTCCAGAAATGTCCAAAAACATGTTTTTAATCCATTAGAATGGAGCTCTGTGTGCATTACACAAACAACTAGTGAACCTCACCCGCATTTCATCTAATCTCCAGTATATATTGTGAGTGGAAGGTGCAGGCTAAAGTGGCCAATTTAGATAGGGGCTGCAGATGGCTATGTCTTCTTTGTGTAAGACCAAACTCTCATACTGTGTGTTTAGAATAAAATAGGACTGGCCTTAAAGGAAAACAGGAAAACCATTCTGTCTTTGTAATTCATTTTCTTTCTTTGACACAGCGTTATAGAATTGTTTATTTTGTGGGGGCACACTTCCACCTTCTGCAATGTGATATGTATGGAGATGTATTTTGGGGAATTCAGCAGATGGACGTTATACTCTATTTAGTACACACAGTATAACCCTATTCCACCAAATGTGAGAGATCACATTTTCTCTACCTTTAAATGTCAAATTGAATAGAATTCCAAAAATAGACTCACAAACGTGTGTGAACATTTGTGGCACTGATCACCTAATCAGACCAACACACCAACAGTTTTCAGTTGTGCTAGCATAATTGCAAAAGATTTTCTAATGATCCATTAGCCTTTTATAATGATACACTTGGATTAGCTGACACAACGTGCCATTGGAACACAGGAGTGATGGTTGCTGATAATGGGCCTCTGTACGCCTATGTAGATATTCCATAAATAAATCAGACGTTTCCAGCTACAATAGTCATTTACAACATTAACAATGTCTACACTGTGTTTCTGATCAATTTGATGTTATTTTAATGGACAAAAAATATGCTTTCCTTTCAAAAACAAAGACATTTCTAAGTGACTCCAAACTTTTGATCGGCAGATGTTACCATCTCAATAGGTAAAACACGACTATAGCAAGTGTCTATTAGGTACCACATAAAGTAACGGAGTTGACCGTAACAGTGTTGACGATTTCATCTTAACTCAGCCATTAATCACCTTGACAGGAGGAATGGACACTTGTTGTGTGCAACAGGCAGTGGCATTTGAATGCAAGCTTTAAAATTAAAATAAATAAAAAAGTTAAATCCCAAAACACTTCTAGCCTGTCTATCTATGAGTAACAGGTTTGACGTGTTTTGCTCAACCTGCTCAGTTTTTCACCAGAAAAGGGCCAAAAAGAGTAGACCCAGCTCCCCTACTTTCACACTATGATTTGACTATTAGATGTTCTATGTTGCTTTTTGGGGGAAAAAAATTAATAGTTTCACCATGACAGTTCTGTTCACGTAACAGGGTGTTTTTTTTTTCAAATGAGGTGACAGACCCAGCACTTAAATGAATCACTTATCACTAGGGCTTTACAATGATGGTGACACTTGGATACATTTTGGGATTAAGATCTTCCTAGAAGTGACACAGGGTTGATTTATTTATTTGTTATTTTACCAGGTAAGTTGACTGAGAACACATTCTCATTTACAGCAACAACCTGGGGAATAGTTACAGGGGAGAGGGGGATGAATGAGCCAATTGTAAACTGGGGATTCTTGGTGATGGTTTGAGGGCCAGATTGGGAATTTAGCCAGGACACCGGGGTTAACTCCCCTACTCTTACAATTTAATATAAAAGGCTTATAAAATGCAATATTGGTGCACAATTTCTATTTAAAATATCAGAGAGACGCAAAAGGCACTCTTTGTGGAACGACCCACCAACAGTCTGGAAGACTGGGACCAATAAACCTGTTTGTTTGCACCACTCCTGAAGCTGTATGTTGATCTTAATTCAGATGACACTGTTTAAAGACACGTTGCTCAAACCTTCACAAGAAAAGAGCAGAAAATGCGGTCAAGAGTTTCCTTTGCGATCTTTTGTGTCAACCTTCTGTCAAGTGTGTCAAGACCAGCAAAGTGGTTTGTCAGTGATAAGACACATCAGAGCACTTCTAAAGCTGTGACTTTGAATGCTTAATAAACCAAACATAGGTTCGATAAGCCGTCCCCCCACCAAAGGAGGGACAAGAGTTCACCAATCTAAATCTAAACTTCAAAGGCACCATCTCTTCTCTTATGATAGCTTCCCTTTCAACAAATTAGGTCAAGTTTCCTCAGCAATTTTAGAAATTAGGAGACTGCCTCTTTGAAATGTAATCACGTTGAGCAGCATGAGTAAACACATTGCAGACAGTCTTCTATTTCTTCAAGCAATTGAACTTTCGTTATGGTCACGAATAATTATTCTAAATGTGTATAGCTTTGATGCAGCGGCACAAGCACAATACGCTTGTTAGGATAAATATTTGTTGTCTGTAATAGCAATAGACTTGTAACGATGGTTGGAATTAAATTGTAACACATTGTGCTCCACATTATACACATACATACACACACACAAAAAAACAACATGGCGACGGACATTGATGGCGCTGAGTTGGAGGAGATGAGTCTCATGGGACAGGGCACAAGCTGTGGCCAAAGACCAACTTCAGTGGGAGTAGATTAATGCAGCCGTAGGTCCCTCAACGAGCAAAGAAGACACGTACAAGGAAGTAACATTCTACATTCTTCTGCAATGCAGTTTCAACCGAGCTGTTGCTATACCATATCATGTCAACAGAGGTGTCAACTGGGTTATGGTCCGTTGACCAGGGCCCAGTCTGACCCACTAGGATTGAGACTGAGACAGGGGTTGCAGAGAAAGGTGATTCCACACAACCTGTCAAAGGTGTTGACACCCTCTTGGTGATCTTCCGATTTCTTGAAAGGGAACGAGTGAACATTTTCCTTATGGCTTCTCTGTTGTACTGGGTGGAATGTAGGAGGAAGATGAGTTGTTCAGGACAAGCAACCGTTTACTGCAGTGAAACCTCCCACAGAGAAGGAGCTCTCCAATAATTATGCAAAGATATTGTGATCACTTAACACCCCCACTTGGTTACGGTGGGAAAGTTGTTATAAAATGTCTTCATTTGTGTGCTTTCTTGTGTAACACCGGAAGCATGTTCATAGGGCATGTTGTACAGTGCGTTTCAGAATTGTAGTCTTAACAGCTTGCTATAAATGGCCTCAGTACACTGTTTATCCCTCTTATTGTGCTGTCTCTGAAGAGTTCGGCTATACATGGATTATACATGTCACTGTTTGTGGTTTATGGCATAAAATGACATGTGCTAAATGTGTATTGTCTCCTTGTCGTCAAAGACACTCATCCATAATGTTTTACCTTGATGTTGAGACTCATTTCCCGATATGGCAAAAGCAATGAGGCCATTTGTACAAATATTAGTTCAACACTTCGGATTTTTGAATTGATAACGGTGTATTCCTTAGCTGGAGTGTAAAGATAGTAAGCGCTACTCTTCTCTAAGCATAATGGTCTCAGGTGTACTCTCCATGCGGTCCCCAACCGGAGGGAAGAAGGAACCATGCCAATGTGCTCACTTGACATTTGGATCTCTATCAGGTAGAATGGAAGAAGGCTGAAAGGAACAATTCTGCTTGTCCAAACTACCATTTGTAACGATGAGAAACATCTAATAGCCTGTCCGTTGTTAAGCAGAGAAGGAAATGAAACATGAGAAAGACAGGAAAACAGAATACATGAGTTAACATGAATTTCTGTCTCCTCTAAATATGACTTTCAAAAACATCTCGCTTAACAAGTATTACAGTGCAGAAGGGTTTAATCTGGTATTCCTCTTTTACTCAACATTTAAATGCCCCACTAATGATAGGCCAAATAAGCTCATTTTCACAGTGGTCCCACAGTATTTCGCTTTGTTCAGGAATGATTCAAATTCAGACATTTCAGTTTTGTCTCTGTAAAGGTGAATTCCTCTCGATTGAAACGCGTCATACTAATTAGGCATCAGCCAACTGAACCTTGTGTAAGATGACTATACAGTTGGCGACATGAAGGGTAGAACAGGGAGGGGGAGAGAGAGAGATGGATACTGAGAGAGAGGGAGCTCTTCAGCTGTCCACGTCTCCTGCAGTAGCCGGAGAGGTTTGGGGGGGGGTACGTACACAGCAGCCAGCACTCCTTTCAGGGGATATATAGTCAACTACACCAGCGGCCTCTATTTAAGCAAAGCCAACACGTTCAGTGAGGGAGGCTAGACAGTTTTCCTTCTTTCTCTCCTGGGTGAGCTGCCTTTCTATCATGCAGCAGACGTTCTGGGTGAATTCACCCAGGGATTGTATTGCCCACAGCGGGGACTTTGAGCTGGCGCTTATCTTTTCATTCGCTGACAGGAGAAAAAGCCCCATGGTCCCAGGTATCACCCTGGTATCACTCCTCAACAAACCCTCCAACCTCTGGGGACAGCTGGTGGTCAGCAAGTGGTGAGGTGGAGCCTCGTCTGGCAGGGTATAGCCGAGCGCTGTGGTTTGCCCTGATCCAATCACAGGGGTGGAAATGAATTTGTGGGTCGTCATAGCCCAAGGATGGCATGGCGGTCACCTACCTCCTGGGTTCTGACTGATACACATGTCCTTGTATGGAGTGGCAGCCAGCCTAGTGGTTAGAGCCTTGGACCAGTAACCGAAAGGTTGCTGGATCGAATCCCCAAGCTGACAGGGTAAAATCTGTCCTTCTGCCCCTAAACAAGGCAGTTATCCCACTGTTCCTAGGCTGTCATTGTAAATTATAATTTGTTCTTAACTGATTTGCCTAGTTAAATAATGGTTATATACATATATATATATATTTTTAAATATGAATTTCATGAGTGCCCTGATCTCCCGTATGCATTCACAAGATGTGTTCATATTGCCTATGTGTGTGGGAATGTACTGTTTATATATATCAGAAAACATATTGGATGAAAGTGTTGTTGCATTTTGGATTTGGTGCTGGTAACGTTGGCTGGCTGTCGGTCTCTCTCAGCATGTCATTGTCATTCCCGAGGGCACCCCTGGGAGATCCCCCTTGACTGGCCATCTGGATACCTACTGTAGAAACATGCTCTGTCCACATCCACTAACTTGACAGATATCCTTATTTTGCCTGAGCCGAAACCTGGTTTATAGGGAGCTGTAGGTGTCCTTGGTTTCACTGGGGCACAGATTTGGATTTGAAATAACACAGGAGTTGCTGCCAACAAGGGGTGGTCCGGTGAAAAATGGTGTTTCCAGGAAATGGATGCTTCGTAAATGGCTGACTGCCGCTCAGAAAGTGGAACTGAAATATTGCTCATTGAAGTTTGTCAGCACCCAAAAGGACAGGAAGAATATAAAACATATCTGTATTTATAGTGTGACGGAGGGTTTGCCACATCTACACTAGAATATATAGTCTGAACGAGCACTCAATATCATGCATACGTATACACACTGAGTGTACAAAACATTAGGAGCACCTGCTCTTTCCGTTACTTAGACAGACCAGGTGAATCCAGGTGAAAGCTCTGATCCCTTATTGATGTCACTTGTTAAATCCACTTCAATCAGTGTAGGTGAAGGGGAGGAGCCGGGTTAAAGAAGGATTTTTAAGCCTTGAGACAATTGAGACATGGATGGTGTATGTGTGCCATTCAGAGTGTGAATGGGCAAGACAAAATATAAAGTGCCTTTGAACGGGGTATGGTAGTACAGTAGGTGTCAGGCGCACTGGTTTGTGTCAAGAACTGCAACACTGCTGGGTTTTTCACGCTCAACAGTTCTCCGCTTATATCAAGAATGGTCCATTACCCAAAGGACATCCAGCCAACTTGACACAACTGACGGATGCATTGGAGTCAACATGGGCCAGCATCCCTGTAGAACGCTTTTGACACCTCGTAGAGTCCATGCACCAACGAATTGTGGCTGATATGAGGGCAAAAGGGGGGAGTGCAATTCAATATTAGGAAGGTGTTGCTAATGTTTTGTATACTCAGTGTACGAATACATTCTGACGTCGCGTTTATCTTTGTCACTGAAACAATGATTAACGTCTAGATAGGAATTTGATGAAAAGGTGAGGAATTAAACAAGGTGATACATGACTGTGGAATCAATGCTATGTATTAGTCCCAGAGGTAAGCTCTAATATTAACAGAGTCTATTATAGAGGTTATTTCGGCTCTCCTTTACGATAGGAGCCTATAATTTACTCAGTTGAGACACGCACACGCACACACACACACACACACACACACACACGCATCAACTGTAGAGGTTACTGGACATGGTGAATGCGAATCATTTGCATTCTTGCGTAACACATACTGCAGTGAAAAATGTACTCTCAGAAAACCAGTTTTGTCTGGGTCACAGTCTCTCCCTCTGATGGAGAACTGCATTATGGGGACAACCCCCCCCAAACAAAAAATATGAGTGGTTGTGGGTCCCGATTACCCATGTGCTCACAACTATTGCACGCTCAGATGTTCAGGGAACTTAGATGTAGAAATGCGTAAGAACTGTTATTCATCATGGTGATCTTTTAACATGACTTATGTTCCACAAAGTTTCTCCAGCTGATTATTCGATCGGGTGACATATGACCCGCACACTTACATAAATACATACGTAAGTTATAAAATTCAATATGAGTGGGAAGGCTAATATTCTTAGAGAACCTTAACTCCCACAGCCAACCATAAAAAGAGCACATTTACATCAGTGACTTTTGTTCATATTGACATTTCAAACGTTTGACATTTCAGATGTACTGTATTAGCGAACATAAACTGGATTGACTCAGAAATACACTTAGTTTTTCTTCATAAACCGAATTACAATAAGTTCAAATGTGGCAACACTTTGAGAGTTCATGTTTATGCATGGCTAGGTCTCAGCAAAGCTAGGATCTTTTTTTATTTCTCACAGTAAGAGAAGCTTGTTTTTTTTTAGATGCCTGTAAAATAGATTCTTGGCCGTCTTGTTCCGGAACGATTGAGGGAAAGCAGTGAACGTAAAATGAATGTTGAGCTAAACTAATGTCTTGAAGTACACCTGATTCACATTAAACCCATTTCTCTTTGGTTGTCCTCTCGTGTCTACATTTTTTTCATTGCTGTTCCCTCACTTCAGAAGGGGCAGATGATGTAGTCACCTTTTTATCCTGAAATACACCAGCTTATTTCACATTGGCAGTCACATTGGCAGTCACATTGGCAGTCACATTGGCAGTCACATTTTTACATTATTGTAAAAAAGGATTGAGTGTTTCTGAACACTTCTACATTAATGTGGCTGCTACCATGGTTACGGATAATCATGAATGAATCGTGAATAAAAGGCATAAATATCCTATACCTACAAAAATGCTAAAGTTAGCTTGTCTTGGGGGAATGATCTTTATGCATCTGTAGCTTTCTCACTCATCAATATTCACAATTTATGTATGATTATCCGTGATCATGGTAGCAGCCACATTAAGGTAGAAGTGTTCAGAAATATATTCTGTCCTTATTTACAATCAAAGTGATTCCAAAATGACACAATGCATTATTTACCAATCATGTCTATGGGGCACAACATAATCTGAAACACAACCAAAAAAAACGTCCAAATGCATCCAAGACATTTATAGAGTAACAAGCTTGATGTGGTCATTGTGTCCTAGGAATATGGGACCAAATACTATACTTTTGATTAAATTTAATACACCAGTTTCGCTAAGTGAAATTGTCCAAATACTTATGTCACCTTCAAATGGGGGAGCGCTTTCATTTCCAAACAGTAAAACAGATATGTATTAAAGTACCCTCAAATAAAAGGTGACATTCTGTACTGTCTCCTAATATAAAACATTTGATCTCAAATCCAAAACGCTGTTGTATAGAGCCAAATTAAAAGTGTTAGCTTCACTGTCCAAATAAAGTGTTCAGAGTAGCCAGCCGATAATTGCATTCGTCTCACTATGACACTCATGCCAAATCATGCTATACAATATAGTCCGTGTACAATTACCTGGCAGAGGCAGCATCCTACGACATTGAGACTCACACATGAATGATGTTGCATTATTTTCAGGGTCATTATCTACAGGGACTCCCTCGTTAGTGGTAGAGGCTTTTCACTGTGGCCAGCTGTTTATTTGCAAACGCATACATACACACACACACACTGCTGGAGGCGGAGGATTTTAACTGTCTTTTTCTCCAGCTCTCAGGGTTGCAGAGGGAGTGTGAAAAGTTCATTTAGATTTATCAAGAAAAATGTTCCGGAACAAATAATAAAGCAACACATTCTCTGCTGGGACCCGTATCTACGAGCACATTTGCATAAAGGTCCACACATCAAAAGTAGCGGGTGCCCTTTTAAAAATATTAATGTGCAGCCTGTTTGAAGCTCCCTCTCTGCTTTGTAGCGCCTCGCTATCAAAGGCAGAGAAAGGGAGGGAGAGGAGGGAGTTGTGTGTACGTATAGGGCTGTGCGTGTAAATGTAGGTTTTCTGTCAGCTCCTGCCCTATTTTCTCTCCTTTCCCCCACCGGTCAGCTAGTCAGTTTATCATGTCTTCAGACTTGACAGAGACTGTGATTTCAAATAGCTATTCAATTGGCAACCAATTCCTTATCTCTCCAGGACAAATTAAGCGGACTAGTTGCTATACTTAAAGGCAGGGATGGGCAACTGGCGGCCACGCTCCTTTTGTTGGCCTACGGATCAATCTCCACACAATATTTTTTAAATGATACAAAAAATGTTTACTCAGTCGGGGTCTCGACTTACTGTTGAGAGTTATAATAGTAGAATACACAAGGTGCATTTACAAAATTTGGTTGTGAACCAGCAGTTTTTCTCTTGTTATGTCAGTCACTGGCAGTCAGTCAATTAGCCCATGTGAGCTAAACATTTTTAGATTGGTAAATTAGTCTAATGGCTAGCTTTCTACATTTTAGTAATCATGGTTCAAATCACCAACTGGGGGGCCCACACTGATTTTGTAAGCCACGCTCATTCAAATATCATATTAAAAACTGCAAACATTTCTCTCCTCCCAATGGCAAAATATGTAGAATTGCATGAAATTAGCTGTTAAAACTGCTATTTTTTTTTTTTATCTCTGCCGCATAGCAAAATGAGTAGAATTGCATGAAATGAGTTATACAATTGTAAAAACTTCTCCCCACCCCATGCCAAATGTGTACAATTGTAAAAACGGCAGTATTTTCTTTACATCCCATGGCAAAATGTGTAGAATTCTATGACATTAACTCAGATTTTTTCTTCTTCTCTCTGCTGTCAAGACGGGGACCACAACATTTTTTGCCTGCAAGGTCGCGGGGTCCCCCCAACAAAATGTTGCTTAGGGTGGCTCTGATTGCATGTGTAGGTATGGATGTGGATAGGCAGACCCGCGAGGCAGACCAGCGAGCCCCTCATGATTCGTTTTTTGTTGGCCCCCACCCCCATCAAAGTAGCCCATCTCTGACTTAAAGTAAGGCATGAGAGCAAAATGTGTCGAGGGAAATGTTTTCATAGGCCCAGACAGACACTTACTGTAGATGCTGGTCGACACAACAGAGGGGAAATTGCTGTAGTGGCGTTTCTGCCTCGGCATCAGGTTTGAGGGGCAGACTGATTGACTTGTTTATACATTTACATTTACATTTAAGTCATTTAGCAGACGCTCTTATCCAGAGCGACTTACAAATTGGATTTATGTGCCATGTCTGAGTTTCCTTCCCTCCTCTGAAGTCTGTGGTGGGAGTTGGTCATCTCTGTATATGGTAGAGATTTTTGGAAGGGATTGTCACGTGATTGAAGAGTAATATCCTTTTCGCATGGATGTGTGTGTGTGTGTGTGTGTGTGTGTGGAGGGGGGGGCACTTATGATCGGTTCTCACATATGCTCAGACTAAAAGGAATCATATTAAACATAAGTTTCTGCACCATTTGCCACTACATTAAAATGAGTCATTTATCAAGTTCCATTGTAGGTTGGACAATGTTTTCAAATGTGCAAATACTATTTAATGAATTAGTAACGGGTCCTACCTCATTCTACCGATATCATCGGGAAAATGAATAGATTGAGGTAGGAATGAGGTAGAACCCGTTATTAGTGAATGTGTCTTTTGAAAAGTCGGTGCCTTGGACATTTCTCATGAATAATATCAATGTGAGCGCGACGACTGTTATCTTTGGATAGGTGTGGTACAAGTTTAAAAAACACATGGAATAAAGTTCATTCTTAATGTACTGTATGTCGCCCTAGATTGTATAATTTGAAACAAGATGTTCTTTCTACCTATTCACTATTCAGTGATATCTATTCAGAAATACCTCAGATGATCATTGCAAAGACAGAGGATATTTTTTCCCCTAATCTGGTTTTGGCCTTGAAAGTTAGCTGCTAGTGTCTGCTTCTCTTTGTGTTTGTCTTCTGCTAATAGAATCTTACGATCAACTTCCCATCCGCCATTCGGTTTCTCCCCATGGACAGGAAAGTAAACAACGCACTTTGTTTTACTTCGAGAGCTATCCCATCTGCCGCCTCTTAATTAGAATATGCATGAAACCAAACATTCGGGTTAAAGCTGGAATCAGTCATGGTTAAACTGCCTCGTCCGTTTGCAATGTTACAGCAACAAAGAAGTTACTTCAAACAATGACATGTGAAATCGTTGCACACACGATAGAAAAGTATTACAACAACAACAACAACAACAATTCACCACCATGCCTGGATGCTCTTTTCCTCCATTTTCACGAACAAAACAAAAACAATGAGAATTGTGCTGGGGCGAGCAGGGGCGCTGTTTCCCCTAATGCCGATTCCACCTTTTAACGTGATCATTTAAATTCATCGAGGCGTGTTACCATTTGATTCCTTGAAACATTGGCATACACAACAATTTCACATGTGTAGTGCACTATTTGCTAACAATTCAAATCATCTTCTACCGTTTTTTTTTTCTTCTTTATTTTGGGTGAAGATACAAAGAGAAATGGAACCTCCTATAGTTACCGTCATTTATTGGGTCCTCGGTAGCCCAACATGTAGCCTGCTGGCTGCCTCGTCTCTCAAGCTTTCTCTCTCCACACCTTCGGCTCGGGGACCCCGTGGTTAATCAAGTTTAATTGAGGTAATATAGTATTGATTTCTCCTCTGTTTTCTCCGTTTTTTTTTACACCCTCTTGGCTCCAGGCGTGCCAGTGAGTACACAGTCGGTAACAGAAGCCTTGCTTTACCAACAGCTGTGTCATTTGTAATGGCCTAATTACCTGCATGATAAACAACTGCTGCTGGTCATTTGTCAGAAGGTGTACAACTCAACAGCCATTGGCTGGGCTTCAGAATGGACTGCCACGCATGGAAGTGCATAGTGAAGTGATGGTGGTATTTGTGTTAGACGGAAGCTCTCTAATATGAAGAAATGAAGGATTAATCCTAACTTGTGCCCGTTTTCTCTCAGATCCTACCTCATCAACTCATCATGATCATTAAGGGGAAGAACAGTAGCCTATCTCTCTCTTCTCACCTAGCTCGGAGACTACTTAAAGATTTAAATCACCTGGATCTAAATCAAATTTCACTATCCATGGGATCTTTTTTCTCTCTCTCCCTAGTACAGGGATGTGAACAGAATGGACAAGGCTTTAATTCATGCCTATATTTTTCGAAAAAATAATTGACCTTCAAAAGGAAATGGGAAGCGGAGGGAACCAGTCATTCATCACGGCCAAGTGAAGGACGTTTCACCATGAAGTCTTTTTATAGTTCCGAGGTCTATTTGGTTTAAATGACCCCTGCTGTGAATTATAGTTAATAGAACACAAACAGTCTCCTTGAAAAGTTATGGTAGACATTAAGGGCAGACAATGTGCTCTTTAATTATTAAAACTGCTTATGCTTCAGAGTAACTTCTGCAACTACAGAAAAAGTAGCCAATGACCATAGTTTTGTAAACTACAAAAGTGAGGAAAGACAGAGAGTGTAAGTCAACAATTGAGATGTCAGTAAGGAGGGCATAAGTCCTTTATGAGTGTTCTGGATAGTCCTTTTCCCGCCAGGCTGAACACTTTGAGCGAAATGTGCCACGACATGGGCAGGACCTTGAGCAGCTACAATTAGAGCCAGACTCTGACTGAAATCTATTTCCACATCCAGAGGGATCCATAGCCTCCACGGAGTGCAGAAAACCCCCAGCCTTGTTGGCCTGGCCCCGCTACAGAGCCAATTCCTTTGGGGATCCTAATCATAGCTGCACACTGAGAAATCGGGGTCAGGAAAATGCAAAGGAGAACTCCGGAGAGGACCGGGATAGAAGGCACTGAAATGTAGATTTTCTTTACAGGAAGATATCTAAATCCACTGATGTGCCCTGTACAGAGCTAGGCTACAGTCGTAGTTGAAGGGGCCTTCCTGTGTGGTGTGCATACTGTAACTAACAGGCCTCTGATGATGAAACAGCATACCTTCAAAACAAAAATGGAGATCAAATCAGAAATACGATTTAAGATGGCCTTGTGGACAACATGACAACGCTTGTTCATAAAATGTATCAAACATCCATTGTTTACCATGCTTTGCTGTTCAAAAGAACTTGCATACAGTGTAGATGATGCATGCAGAAGTGAGCAGTACAAGCCTTCTGTCAACAGGTCGAAGGTCCAAATCTAGCCTAGTACTAAATACCGTTGCCTAGCAACACACAGTTTTATCATGCATGGTCTATGAAGTGGACATAAAGGCACTGTTGTTAACTTGTTAGCATTGTTTCAGCTTTTGATCATTCGGAGCCAAATTTGATAATCAGCATTGCAGCTCTGTTCCCTATTTCAATGTCCATCCTAACGTCTCCCTTCCTCTCTCTTCTGATGTCAATTAAAGAGTTTTCATTACATGCCATGCAACCTATTCCAGATGACTTCCTTTCAATCTGTCTTGATTCAATCCAACAACAAAAAAAGGTCTCCACTTAAAAGCCTTGGAAATGGGATTACAATATGCAGCATTTCCTGTTGGATTGAGTTTACTGCCAGGGGATTCAGCAAGGTAGCAATTAAATATGCAATTATGTAAACACACAGCATTGTCAAATGATATTTGTGGGCTGCAGCTGAGCATGCCAAGTTAACTATCTAAATTGTGCCAGATACATTATTTGCAGCTGAGGGGTATCTACAAAGGAGGAGTTAGCCATCTAACTTGCCTAAATATTCGGACATATTTTTCGAAAGATAGGCTTGAAACTGACATGATCTAGTTGACTCAACAACAAAAACACATATGTAAGTTTAGCTTTCTTAATGAACCATAAAATAGGTGGTTATTTCTGGTTGTTTATAGAAGTTAGCAGGATAACTCATTGATCCGGCTTTGTAGTATACCCCTCAGGGCTAATTATTTTAGTTGGAAAATAAATAGTCCCCCTTATGCGCACTGCCGGTAATACTGTGTGTGTGTGTATATATGTAATATATATAAATACAATAGTCAATTACATTTTTAATGAATTTATTTGCAAATTATGGTGGAAAATAAGTATTTGGGCACCTACAAACAAGCCAAATTTCTGTCTCTCACAGACCTGTAACTTCTTCTTTAAGAGGCTCCTCTGTCCTCCACTCGTTACCTGTATTAATGGCACCTGTTTGGATTTGTTATCAGTATAAAAGACACCTGTCCACAACCTCAAACAGTCACACTCCAAACTCCACTATGGCCAAGACCAAAGAGCTGTCAAAGGACACCAGAAACAAAATTGTAGACCTGCACCAGGCTGGGAAGACTGAATCTGCAATAGGTAAGCAGTTTGGTTTGAAGAAAACAACTGTGGGAGCAATTATTAGGAAATGGAAGACATACAAGACCACTGATAATCACCCTCGGGTCAAAATGATCACAAGAACGGTGAGCAAAAATCCCAGAACCACACGGGGGGACCTAGTGAATGACCTGCAGAAAGCTGGGACCAAAGTAACAAAGCCGACCATCAGTAACACACTACGCCGCCAGGGACTCAAATCCTGCAGTGCCAGACGTGTCCCCCTGCTTAAGCCAGTACATGTCCAGGCCCGTCTTGCTAGAGAGCATTTGGATGATCCAGAAGAAGATTGGGAGAATGTCATATGATCAGATGAAACTAAAATATAACTTTTTGGTAAAAACTCAACTTGTCGTGTTTGGGGGACAAAGAATACTGAGTTGCATCCAAAGAACACCATACCTACTGTGAAGCATGGGGGGTGGAAACATCATGCTTTGGGGCTGTTTTTCTGCAAAGGGACCAGGACGAAAGATCCGTGTAAAGGAAAGAATGAATGGGGCCATGTATTGTGAGATTTTGAGTGAAAACCTCCTTCCATCAGCAAGGGCATTGAAGATGAAACGTGGCTGGGTCTTTCAGCAATGATCCCAAACACACCGCCCTGGCAACGAAGGAGTGGCTTCGTAAGAAGCATTTCAAGGTCCTGGAGTGGCCTAGCCAGTCTCCAGAGCTCAACCCCATAGAAAATCTTTGGAGGGAGTTGAAAGTCCGTGTTGCCCAGCAACAGCCCCAAAACATCACTGCTCTAGAGGAGATCTGCATGGAGGAATGGGCCAAAATACCAGCAACAGTGTGTGAAAACCTTGTGAAGACTTTCAGAAAACGTTTGAACTCTGTCATTGCCAACAAAGGGTATATAACAAAGTATTGAGATAAACGTTTGTTATTGACCAAATACTTATTTTCTACCATAATTTGCAAATTAATTAATTAAAAATCCTACAATGTGATTTTCTGGATTTATTTTTCTCATTTTGTCTGTCATAGTTTTTAAGTGGGAGAACTTGCACAATTGGTGGCTGACTAAATACTTTTTTGCCCCACTGTATATATATATATATATATATATATATATATATATATATATATATATATATATACAGTGTAGACATTGTTGTAATTGACTATTGTAGCTGGAAACGGCTGATTTTTAAAATTGTATATCTACATAGGCGTATAGAGGCCCATTATCAGCAACCATCACTCCTGTGTTCCAATGGCATGTTGTGTTAGCTAATCCAAGTTTATAATTTTAAAATGCTAATTTATCATTAGGAAAACCCTTTTGCAATTATGTTTGCACAGCTGAAAACTGTTGTCCTAATTAAACAAGCAATGCAACTGGCCTTCTGTAGACTAGTTGAGTATCTGGAGCATCAGCATTTGTGGGTTCAATTACAGGCTCGAAATGGCCAGAAACAAAGCACTTTCTTCTGAGAAATGAAGGCTATTCCATGCAAGAAATTGCAAAGCAACTGAAGATCTCGTACAACACTCCCTTCACAGAACAGAGCAAACTGTCTCTAACCAGAATAGAAAGAGGAGTGGGAGGCCCCAGTGCAAAACTGAGCAAGAGGACAAGTACATTAGAAGGCCAGCATCCCAGAGTCGCCTCTTCACTGTTGATGTTGAGACTGGTGTTTTGAGGGTACTATTTAATGAAGCTGCCAATTGAGGACATGCGAGGTGTCTGTTTCTCAAACTAGACACTCTAATGTATATATATGTACATATATAACTGTATGGAAATATGGATACTGCTCAACCCTACCAGGCACCATTAAAATCAGAAGTGCCTAGTTGAGATAGAAAGGTGATTTGATACGATCTTTGCTGTCTTACTGCGACTCTGCTTGTTTTTTTGTGTGACCTGTGAAGCGAGGCTCAGCTGTGTTGCTGGTGTTAGCTGCTTCTAAATCAGTTTTGTTTCCCAGCCAGGTGCTGCTCAGAGAGCTTTTTCCCATCAACACAGCCCTTCCCCTGTGGAGCCACACAGGTTGCAGGAAAAAACTCTTCCCAGTAAGTCCGATCCTTCTCCAACAGGATAAATGTCAGACGGACAGCACAACATGATACCCTCCCTAACTTGAACTGTGTCCATGGCAACCAAGTTGGAGTGCACAGCGGGTTTTGCTGTCAAAATATGTATCTTGACTAAAAGCACAAGGGATATAAAAGGACAGCAAGAGAGCAACATAGAGCTTGAAAGCGTCAGAGGAAAGTATCTTTGAGGTTCTTTTACATGCTACCATAGTGCAGTGTGAGCCCACACACAAAGAACAGATTTATGCTTGGCCTGAAACTCACCCCAGTATTTTCTCGACTTCAGTTGAATCACGAACTAGTCATAGACTGAACGCTGAACCGCATCCCATTGCAGGGTTTTAACATGTCATTTTCCCCCCCAGAGGCAACGTGTGTCTGCTGAAGGGATGATGACAACAGTGAGAATGAATTATTACTGCAGCCTTACTTTTATGGGTCACGGAATCACTGTACCTCATAACCTTATTGATAATGCTCGTATTGTTAAAAAAACTAAAAACATTTTCAGCCGCCATGGTTTTCATCGGGTCTTCATGTGCTGTTTCCAATTCAGCTCAGTTTTTTTTTCTCTCAACGTCAAGTATTTTTCAACTCCAAGGAGGAAGCATAGGCCTATGCTCATGTGTTAAGGAACAATTTCATTTTGTACTCTGTCTTACGTGACACTGCGACTACCTCCAGTCAAAAGGGCAAAAGTTGTTCTCCAGACGTTATGGATAAACAGCTAATGTTATCGACAGACTCTTTTGATGTGAGGAAGTGTATTGAATAAGTGGTATATATTATTAGGAAGGTCTTCCCCCTCGGGCCGGCACTATGAAATTGACATTAATGAGAATTGAGCTGTGGGAGAAAGATATGACTGTTCAACTTTGCCTGACTCTCTCATCTTAGGTGAACTCTTGAGTCTAAAAAACTGTTAGCCAGCTTAAAAGTTAACTTTTCAGTACTTATTATTATTATTATTATTATCATCTTCTAAACATAGCACATGTAGCATTTATATAACATACATTCGAAACTGCACAGCCTTGCTTAAAATTTCACAGGAGGGTAGGAGGGTAGTTAAACAGCCTAGTGTCAGTCAACTCATACCATCATATGCTACTATGTAAAAAAACATATTGTACACTGACATTTGAATCCCTTAGCGCAGTATCCGTCTGAATTACAGTGCCTTCAGAAAGTATTCACACCCCTTGATTGTTTTCCACATTTGGTTGCGTTACAAAGTGGGATTAAAGTGTATTTAATTGTCCTTTTTGGTCATTGATCTACACAAAATACTGTCAGTGGAAGACATTTTCAAAGAAATGAAGCCCTAATATATCTTTATTTAGATAAGTATTCAACACCTTGAGTCAATACATGTTAGAATTATTTTTGGCAGCGATTTACAACTGTATCTCTAAGAGCTTTGCACACCTGTATTGTACAATATTTTCCCATGTATTCTTTTTTAAACTCTTCAAGCTCTGTCAAGTTGGTTGTTTGCTAGACAGCAATTCTCAAGTCTTGCCATAGACTTTCAAGCCAATTTAAGTGTAAACTATAACTTGGCCACTCAGAAACGTTCAATGTCGTCTTGGTAAGCAAGTCCTGTGTATATTTGGCATTGTGTTTTAGGTTATTGTCCTGCTGAAAGGTGAATTTGTCTCCCAGTGTCTGTTGGAAAGCAGAATGAATCAGGTTTTCCTCTAGGATTTTGCCTGTGTTTAGCTCTAGCCAGTTTCTTTTTAAACAAAAAACAACTCCCTTGTCCTTGCCGATGACACGCATATCCATAACATGATGCAGTCACCACCATGCTTGAAAATATGAAGAGTGATACTCAGTGATGTGTTCTGTTGGATTTGCCCCAAACATAACACTTTGTATTCAGGACATAAAGTACATTTCTTTGCCAAAATGTTTGCAGTTTACGCTAGTGACTTATTGCAAACAAGATGCATGTTTTGGAATTGTTTTATTCTGTACAGGCTTCCTTCTTTTCACTCTGTCATTTGGTTAGCATTGTGGAGTAAAGTACAATGTTGTTTGTCCATCCTTTCTCCGATCACAGCCATTAAACTCTGTAACTGTTTTAATGTCATCCTTGGCCTCGTGGTGAAATCCCTGAGCGGTTTCCTTCCTCTCCGGCAACTGAGTTAGGAAGAACGCCTGTATGGTTGTAGTGACTGGGTGTATTGACACACCGTCCAAAGTGTAATTAATAACTTCACCATGCTGAAAGGGTTATTCAATGTCTGCTTTTTTTCATTTTTACCCATCTACCAATAGGCTCTCTTCTTTGCGATGCATTGGAAAACCTCCCTGGTCTTTGTGGTTGAATCGGTGTTTGAAATTCACTGCTCGACTGAGGGACGTTACAGATCACAGTATTTGTGGGGTACAGAGATGAGGTAGGCATTCAAAAAATGGTGTCAAACACTATTATTGCATACAGAGTGAGTCCATGCAACTTATTATGTGACTTATCAAGCACATTTGTACTCTTGCCATAACAAAGGGGTTGAGTACTTCCTGACTCATGACATTTCAGCTTTTCATTTTGTATTAATTTGTAAATGAATTCTAAAAACATAATTCCACTTTGACGTTAAGGGGTATTGTGCGTAGGCCAGTGTCACTAAATCATTTTAAATTCAGGCTGTAACACAACAAAGTGTGAAAAAAAGTCAAGAAGTGTGAATACTTTCTGAAGGCCCTGTAAGTGTGATACGCATACCCTTCCAGCATTACGTCAGTGAATGTAACACAACACCCACACTTGATCTAACTTCAGGTTTAATTTCCGCACAATATTTCTCACTGTGTTACGCAAGACGAGAGCCGTGCTGTTCACTTTCCCGAGCTCATCATGGTTCATCCTAACAGGAAGAACTCGCACTAGCCGACATTTCATACATACAACTCATTCATTCTGTTGTCGAAGAATAACCGTTTGATCAGCCATATTTCAGTTCACAAATGGCCACTTACAGATGAACTGTATTTTTGCCGAATACTCTGGTTTTTCATGCAGGTTTACAGTCAAGCCCCCCTGAAAGATTAACACACATGCAATTTGGATTCAATTACCATAATTACTTTATTCCCATGGCCTGACTGAGATACAGAGATGGTCCATGACTCTGCCTTTTATTTTCTTCTGTCCCCTTTGCGGAAGAGGCTTAAAGAGCCAAATCCAATTAGTTGACTTAATATTCACATTAAAGTGTTGGGGATCCAGCCCCGGATGTGGTCAATCGGAATGAACAGTGGCATTGATACTGTATATGGATTCAATACCGTTCTAGACTCTATAGGCCCTTTTTGTTTGGATCTACTGTTTACGTCACTATATGCCGTACCTGCAGTGATGCTGAGGGAAGGGAACAAAGGAACGGAGATAACAGTGAATGGTAATATCACTCCGCTTCAGTTAGACTGTGGTGTGCGTTCTCCGTCAATGCTTCGGTTCGGTTCCGAATGGTCTTTGAGTTTCTTTGCGCTGCCTGGAGAAGTTTGAAGGCTCTGGGATTTCCTCAAAGTTGCATGGTTTCACTAAAAGTTGCCCTGCACATCCATCGGCTGTTTTTAGGGTTTCAAGGAGAAAGGCGTGCGCGTGATCTCCCATGCTGTCTCCCTGTGATGGCGTATACCAGTACGGGGGAACCTTATCAAGGGAACCCAGCCAACATGTCCCTATAATGTGAAGATAATCTCAAACATTGGCAGCGTATTGACAGTAGCCGCTACTCGGATTCCATTAGCTGATACGAGCCACTTGAGTGCCTGAAGTTGGGCCCGATCAGATTGCGGTGACACCGCCATTTCCTTGGACTTGCCGTGTCAAAGCATAAATCTGTTTGCTAAAGCTGCAGTGCGTGGTGACAGCAGATTACACTGATAGTGACATGGGCAGCCAACCTTTTAATGACTTGTGAAGCCATTAACTTTTATTTAAGGAGACCGAACACACAGTGAGCTACACACACGCTGGCAATGAATGTCGTTCAAAGAGGTATTTTGACAGCAAGCAGGTACGTCCATGCATGGGCAGTATGGAATACTGATTTGCATAATATATGAGGATATACTACATGGATGGTACAAGTGCTACAGTAGACATGACACCACATTTGAGCGTTTTGAAGTCATTGGTGGTCCAGTCAGTTGTTTTCATTCAATTAATGTCTGGCAAACTTCAAATTCCATTGGGCTGCCTGCCTTCCGTCTACCTACTGAGTAAGGTCAGGAACACACTAGGTGTAGAGTTGAATTGGATGTGAGATTGAAAGAGGCCTCCACCACTGAGAGGTTGTGTTTGCAGGTCTGAATACTAATCTACACAGGGATCTCCAAGGATACGAGCAGGGCATCACACACACACTGGGGGATCATGGGAAAAAGCTTTAATTTACTCCCCTTGTGCAGCTTAAGACATTTCCCCTCGGATATAAGCAGATTACGGAAGTGGTATTGCTCAGTGTAAAGTAGCAGCAGGTAGATAATAAGATACTGTACCACTTACCATTTACTTTGCAGGGTTTAATGTTCCGGGCTTGATCCCTGTGTCATTGTTTGTTTGGATTCGCTGTGTGGAGGCACGTTTTCATTGGCAGCTTGGCATTTTGAATGGGTCCCTTAGGCTGCCTGAGGGTAACAATGGCTAGCAGGTGGTTGCTGCTTTTCAGGGATTTAAGCCTTACCTCCAGCCAAAACAGCTACTTAACCTATTAATGTCTAGATGAGAGGAAGATTAAGCAGCTTCTGCTACTGTTTGATGGACAGATGGATTGGCTAAAATACTAGCATGAGGCTTCAGTCAGAAGTAAAGTACAGGGTAGCCCTCACAACCTTCAGAAAGGACACCAAGCAAAATAAAGGTGTGTGTGTGTGTAACACAGCTATGAAATTAAAAAATATTTCGAATATGGGAATTCATGAAGTCCCTTGAGGCGAAGTTGTATTACGCAACATAGTTTGCAGTGCTGTGGTTCGTTCTATAACTCGTGGCCTGCAGAGGAAAGGAGAGTGGGAGTCCTCCGCCCGCTGAAAGTTCAGAGCACAGCTGGCAGAGCAGTGATTTAATGCAGTAACGAAGCTCACAGCAACATGGCGACTGACTCAAAATACTGCCGGCTAATTGACTGCTCTGAGTGGTGCTGCAATTCGGTCACGCCTTGTGCCACCAGGATAGAAAAACTCAACAGACTGAGTGAACCTGCTCCCAGAGACGAATGAGTTCACCCTCATCACACAACGTGGGGACATTAAGAAGCAGGCAATATATTCACACTCAATATGCATAATATTGTTACACCGTGCTGGTAAAGTAAGCAGGGCTAGGTAGAGCAATATAACTCCATTGTTTTCTCAAATATGCTAGGTACTATTCTCTAAAAATAGATCACCCAGTAGCCTACAGTGATTTTCTGTTTGTCTTCAATTGGTAAAAGGGGCTTCCCCATGGGGTCATAAAGGGGGTGTTGAACAATCTCATGCTGTGTTCACAGGACACATCCATTCTGTGAACTCCTTGTCCCCAGAGTACCCATTTACTATGTGAGACAGTCGATACCAAGTCAAAAGGAAAATCCATCAGAATTGGGAGTTGTAGTGTCCATGTCAATAATAGCCTCCTACTCAAAGAATCTCTGGCCATTTGAGTTCATACGGTTAGTACCACACATCTGTGCCAGTTTTGCCCTTGAGCAGATAAAACCAAACCCTCAAATCTTTGCAATTGAAATGACTGTTCAGCTAGATAGAAAGTGGTTCATAAATTGGCAACCACAGAGCTCAGATTATGTAATATATGAAACCTGCAGATGCATCTGACTCATTGAAAATGTATATTTGGTTTGTGGATTTATTTTTGATTTTAGCCCTCAGCGTACATGCATCACACACAAACTTCCTTGGGTATAACCTTTAAAAAAAAAAAAGAAAGCATTTTATGTCTATGGGTGAAAGAATGGAAAGTAGAAATAAGCCTACCTTGTCCAAATATAGAGCCAAATATAATGAAAACAAAGACTAATCCTTTACATGATCACTTACCAGAATGGAGTTCTGTTGGCCAATGAAAAAGCCCGGGAATTAAGATCTGGAAATGATGTACATTTGGCGTTATTTTTATTTATTTGAGTCATTTAGCATACACTCTTATCCAGAGTGGCTTTAGTGCGTTCATTTTAACGTACAGTAGCTAGGTGAGACAACCACATCAGTCATAGTAAGCTACAAGAACAAAACATCCTCACTAAACTAGCTATCAAAAACATCAGTGCAAGTAAGAAAAGACAAGTTGCTTGTGTTTTTCCTCCAGTTTTTTTGTTGGGGGGTGCTCTGGGATTAATCAAGATCATGTTTTGGTCATCGGGTCACTAGCCTCGTGTAAACCCACTGTGTCGGTGAGGCAGCTAAACCACAAACAGAGACAGGCATTCACTTCTGTTAGATTCACCTCTTAAGTTTAGGGTGGATTTATAGCTCTGTCCATTCAGCTGACTGTGTATGCGTGCGTGGGAGTTGTATTGGGGAGTCTGGACATCCCAGTCAGGCCCAGGACAGGACTCACTTCTATTATCACCAGACAGCAGGATCTCTTTATCTCCTGCCATGCACAGAGTACTTCAATCTGGCAGGCTTGTGGGCAACCCAGTCACACTGGCACAGCATCACAGCCCAGGCTTTGGAGTGGACTGAGCAGGCCCGGCAGCCCTGGGCAGCTCTGAACTCCTGACCCTCTCTGTCTTGGAGACGAGTGTCACAGCTCTGTAATCCCCTAAATCTTTTTTTCACAACACATTTTTTCTGAACATAAAATGTGTGACGTAAAAAAGGTACGCGTTTAGAGACCTTGGGTAGACAACTCTGTCCTTAAGCATCTTTCAAGGGGGACATTCCTTGTGCCTGCGTGGTTGTCTATAAGAGGAGAGGAGGAGAAGAGGAGTGGGCTCGCTTTAACGGTTATTATTTGCCATCTGCTGTTGCCGCAGCTGCCTCCTCCTCAGCCGCTGTGCTGTGTGAAACGAGCCTGTTCACCATGTAAAACTGAGAGATCAGGCAGAGCGGAGTGCAGCTGAGCAAGTGACCGGCTGATCCCCTTAACACATGGGACGGACGGTGCAGGCACCAGCTCTAATTGATTCTGAAATGACTCGGGGCTCTATCTGGGTGGAAATGAAATGTTGATTGAGATTTCTGTTTAAGGAGCCAGGATCTGGGATCTGTCTTCTGCTAGATGTGGATTTGCTAGATGGACTCTCTCGATCTCCAGAATCAGATAAGAGATACAGATTAGCTATGATGCGTTGGATGTATGTGCATGAATATTTCACTCTTTGCAGGACCCTATATAAATCCTGATACTTTATTTCCTCTGGAGATGGTGGGTTGTCATCCACCAGATTTTTTCTCTCTCTCTCTCTAGTTCCCATCACATATTTATTGAATCCTCTTTCAGAGGCTGGGAGGCAGAAAATGATATTAGGATGGTTCCTATGAGAGATGTTCTGTGTGCCAAACTCGCCTCTTTTCTTATCTCCATCTAACCCAGTGACTGATTAGGCTGTCAGAATTCCTTTCAGACATCTCAATATTTCCTGTTACAACACCCCAATTTCAGAGCGTCTTGTGGCATCAAACAGACGTTCTCTCAAATCCCTCTTCTCATCCTCTCCTTACAGTGTCCACGTATCAAACTTGACATTGCTCAGCATGACATATTATGCCGATTTTTCACCTGTCACACATTCAGCAGTTGTAGGAAGGTAAATGATCGCTTGCACCGCTTCATAGATGAATAAAACACAGCAGACGCATAACGCCTCCATATATTTACGATATCAATTTCTTAGCCGCTAAAAGGATCGAAATCAGCAGTTACTGAGGCCCCTGAAGTCCAAACTCCGGCATGACTTATTTAGAAGCATTTTGACTGCAGATTTGTCCATTTGAGGATAGTGGAGTGGTACTGCCAAGTTCACTCCCCCTACTGGCAGCCTGACACACTGCAGAGGGCAGTTTAGCTCAACCCTCTCTGCCTGCACACACACACACATCTTCACGTTCCCCTACTACCAATTGAATTGGATCACACTGCACGCAATGTGCCAGCTGTGTGCAGTTCTGCATCCATCTCTAATTAGTATAGCTATTGTAACTGATCAATGTAGTATTCAGTGCATGCCCCCCCGTAACGATTGGTCTGTGTAAAAGTGACGCCTTGTGACACTATTGAATGTCTGTTACTATGTCAGTAGTATTGCCTGGGAAATATCGTTATTTGTCTGCGTGTTTTGTTTAGGTGATCATTTTGTCGTTGCGGTGTTGACACAACACGGCTAAATGCTTAACAAGTGGCGCGCACAAGGTCGAGGCCACACATTGAACGATACAGAAACACCTCAAGCTGACCCGAAGTTGTTTCTCGTGGTGAATCACGTCATCCAGCAGCAACAGTCCTCCCATTGAAAACATTATGCATCAAAACAACATAGGAATGTTTCAAAGGGATCTACTCATAAAAAGAGACAATTCATCCATGCCTCATTCATCTATTTGGTTAGAAGGAGGCTACCATAGATGAAATAAGTTGCAGACATCAATGCAAAGCACAAAACGATTAACCCCAAACCCACGTCCCGATACTTTCATCTTGTTTCTTTTTAGGAGTAAATGTACAATAGCACTGTTGATGTTTAGAATGTGATACAGATTCCATCCTATGCCAATTGTCTAAGGGAGGTAAAACTCATTAAAAGTTATCTTTTTAAAGTGATTAATCCTACACGGGCTAATCCCCTTGTCAGAACCTTGCTTAAATAGAGTAACAAACGCTCCCGGTGGGATTACAGGAGTGAACGGCTGACCTAGGACCCAGGAACTGTAGGGGCTACCGTCTTAATCATCAGAACAAATTGTCTTGGCTGCTCACTAACAAACACATCTCTTTTCAACCAACCTTTTATGCCAACAAATGAGCTAACTCACCTCGGTAAAAGACTCATTCCTTTTGACTCCCTCCCTCTGTCCCACTAGAGTGTGGCCCACTGCTTGTAGCTAACCTTTCATAGGGCTTACAGGACCTGAATTAAGGGGAAGCACTGAACCAAACGCCATGTTAGATGAACACATCTTTGTACTGAGCAAAATGAAGACGTACAGACCCTCTGACATACGTTTATTTAGATGTCTTGTTTGTGGTCCCATGTCTAGAATAAATACAAAGATGACCAATACCACCTACATGTTTACATTGATGCCCATCATATCTGTCAGAATCCACTCCAATGTGGATATGTATTGAAATAAGAAATCTTCATCCGTCATCCTTAACAAAATCAACCGAAAACATCCAGCTGACCTTCCCTCTCTTGTGTGTTGAGATTTGAATTTGAAATGTATGGCCTGTGTGGCGACGGTGCCAGTAATCTGTTACACATCCCCGGTGTGGTACAAAGGCCTCTGTCAACAACGCAAATAGGGGGCTGTCTCCGGCACAGCGCTATCTGCAGAGCTCGACGCCTTCCAGATGAAATGTTTTTATTTTATTTTGAGGGGGAAAAAAACAAATAAATCAATCAAATGTAAATATCATCAAACAGAGGGAGAAAAGGGAACCTTCTTCCCTGAGACTATGGTAACGGCTCAACGTTTATTACAGTAAACAAAGGTTTTAAGATGTTCTGGGTATGAGTGGAATGAAACTTGAAGTTACTGAAACCATTCCTATAATACAGAGTCCCTTATCCAAAAGGTATCAAAGACTGGTCTTTTGACATGTAATGTTCACCAAATCGGTTCGAGAGATACAATCCAAAGATCTAAGAGACTCACTTTTCAATTTATATCCAAATTGAACGCCACCTCCTTATTTCCAGGAAGCCGTCACAGATTTCCCCTCTAAACGTTAGTAAAGAGTCATGATTACATACATGCGGTCATCGGCCTGATACCTTTGAAGCCTGCCGTTCATACCAATGATTTGGATTCTATTCAGGGTTATCAATCTTGGCCTTAAAAAAAAAAAAAATCATCTGTTTTTCAAATTTAATTAACGTCAATCCCAAAATGTCTCAGTCTAAAGGGATTTATTGCAACCTGCCTGAAATACCCCTCCTCCCAGTAAGTCTGCTGCCTGCCATCTTTGAGTGGAATCCCAAGCTACAATAATTAATCCCCTTGAAATGGAGTTCCATCGTGTTACCTTGAATTAGGGTGCTAACAAGAAGTCAATCATGAGGATCAGCGGGATCAACTGCAGCGCCGAGGAAAAACATTAATCGTACCCAAGAAGAGAGATGCCACATCTAATCGCACAGTGGAACGGGTATTGGCATGAACCCGAAGCGCTGGGAGTGGTAGATGGTACAAATAATCATCAACCCGAAGCGCTGGGAGTGGTAGATGGTACAAATATAGAGTTTCGCTAAAGGGATTAGTCCGTCAGCCCATTTATAAATCGTTACAGTGATCTGACGAAAGGCTAGCGGATGTCCCACCGTGCTCAGTAGCTGGGCCACGGAGGGATCCTGTCTGTCTCTCTCTCTCTCTCTCTACGATAACGGTTCATTCTCACACACCTCGGACCCACTTGGGCAGAAGGGAAGGAACTGTTCCATTATTACCTAATACACAGATAAGATGACAGCTACTCGTTGGGTTTGGGCCATATTCAACGTTCTGTCGATGATAACACTCTCCCACAGTCAAATTAGGAACACTAACTAGCAATTGGAGTTGAAAGGGATGTTTGTTTACCTTTCTTGTAAAGGGAAATAATAACTGTCTCAGCATCAACAAAACACTGGTTTTAATCAGCCAGCTTTCCCTAATGGCCATGAACGCAGCACAAGGAAGCCCACCCCATTTGTTTGTAATCAAACATCAGAGAAAACAAACAGATTGTGAAAACAAAGCTATTAGAAGCATATGTATTGGTAAACCAGAACAAATGCATGGCGATGTTTGACTGTTTGTGTATGCAAACAAGTCCATGATTCAAAGCATGTGGATATAGATCAGTTGAATCCAAGCTTTTCTCAATCTACTGACACACAACATCTAACACACAGGTAATGACCTAGAAGGTGGCTAGGTAGGGCATTATTTGTCAATAAACGATCAACACGTTGTTTATTACCAATTTCCTATGTCCAAAAAGCTGTTGCAGTGTGTGTGTGTGTGTGTGTGTGTGTGTGTGTGTGTGTGTGTGTGTGTGTGTGTGTTGTGGTGTGTGTGTGTGTGTGTGTAATCACACACATTGGCTCCTGACACCCTGGTGCTATTAGTGGGCTGATGGGAACAGGAAGTGATAAAACTAGAGCACCACACAAATAGTTTTGTTCGGCTATTCCATCTGTGTGGAGGAAATTGACGAGTTAACCCAATCAGTTTAACAACTGCTTGACAAAATTAGAGGACCAGTGTTTCACTAGATAATGCCAATAGACTGTATCTATGTAGCCTATGAGTGGATACTATTATCACCTATTGGCTACGATTCTCACTGCCAGTGTTAGTCTAGTTACTTAACATAAAAAGTACTCTGTAAAATGCTATACTTTTACATATAGCATATTTGAAAAGTTTGTGAGCATTTCATAATTTGCAAAGTGTGAAACCAGTACTTTTGAGACTAATTTATGGCAGAACTACGTCAAATCTAAATTGGATGGAATGTGTGAACATTGCTCTTGTTGACCCCCATGAGTTTTGCTAAAATGGTCTCTTGCCAGAGACCGTGAGACATTCTAATCTGGAAACGTGTTGCAAACTTGGACAAGAGGTAAAAACCTGAACAGGCCTCAGATTAACACTTCCCGGAAATAGTAACTGGCAGTAACATATGCAGAAAATGTCAGTGCATAAGCCTGCAATGGAGTTGGCAATAACACTAAGCCAGTCCATAGTGAGAATGGACCACCTGGAGGAAAATTGAGTGAGCAGGGAACTAAGTGTGGAATTGACTGAACTGAAATTATTTAATTAGCTGTATTGAGTCCCCCATTGTCCCTTCAGAATACACCTGAAGCCTATGTTTGAGCTGGGTACAAAAGAGAGCCAGCGAATGAGGGAAAAAAAGACTGTCTGTCTGGCTGACTGGAATGGTAAAGGCCCGCAAGCCAATTAGTCAGGACTGTGTTTGAGATGGCATGGGCCTGAAGCACACCTTCCATTTCTTGCCCTCTCTCCCTCTCTGTCTCTCCCTCTGTCTCTCCCTCTCTGTCTCTCCCTCTGTCTCTCCCTCTCTGTCTCTCCCTCTGTCTCTCCTTCTCTCTCTCCCTCTCTGTCTCTCCCTCTCTGTCTCTCCCTCTGTCTCTCCTTCTCTCTCTCCCTCTCTGTCCCTCCCTCTCTGTCTCTCCCTCTCTGTCTCTCCCTCTGTCTCTCCCTCTCAGCCTCTCCCTCTCTGTCCCTCCCTCTCTGTCTCTCCCTCTCTGTCCCTCCCTCTCTGTCTCTCCCTCTCTGTCTCTCCCTCTGTCTCTCCCTCTCAGCCTCTCCCTCTCAGTCTCTCCCTCTCAGTCTCTCCCTCTCAGTCTCTCCCTCTCAGTCTCTCCCTCTCTTTCTCCCTCCCTCTCCGTCTGTCTCTCCCTCTCTCCCCCTCTCCTTCTCTCTCTCCCTCTCTGTCTCTCCCTCTGTCTCTCCCTCTCTCTCTCCCTCTCTGCCTCTCCCTCTCTGTCTCTCCCTCTCTATCTCTCCCTCTCTCCCTCTCTGTCTCTCCCTCTCTGTCTCTCCCTCTCAGTCTCTCCCTCTCAGTCTCTCCCCCTCTCTCTCCCTCTCCGTCTCTCTCCCTCTCTCCCCCTCCCTTTCTGTCTCTCCTTCTCTCTCTCCCCCTCTGTCTCTCCCTCTGTCTCTCCCTCTCCCTCTCTGTCTCTCCCTCTCTGTCTCTTCCTCTCTGTCTCTCCCTTACTGTCTCTCCCTTACTGTCTCTCCCTCTCAGTCTCTCTCTCAGTCTCTCCCTCTCTGTCTCTTGCCCTGTCTCCCACTCTCTCTGTCTCTCCACCCCCCACACACACGGTTGATACGATGTGTGAGGTTATTTTTACTTTTGAGGGTTGATCGCTCAGTGCTTGAGAGCTTACACATTTTTCCAATAAATCTTAGCTTACTGTTTCATATCATCCACACAGTCAGAGATGATGTAAGAACCTAATCTACATATCCCCTGTGAAACTGCAATCTTAGGACAGTATATGCTGAATGCTGATTGTATTGCTGATGATATTGAGACATTTTTGATTTTTGATATTTTTGTCTTATTTAATTTATTTTTTCCTGTTAAGATTTGGCAGCCTTCAAATTTTGCAAAACACATCCAGTCCAAACACATCATGACCCCTCTGCTATGATTGGTGACCCCGGGGGGGGATTGCCGGACCCCGGGGCTGATCCCACAACTCACCACATTGCCTCCCGCTGACCACACACACACCACAAACCCATGAATGTGCCCTGGATTAGAGTGTTGATGTCTGCATCTCAACACTGTCAATCTGCACTACAGACAGCCAGGACAGGATGCTCTGGGCCAGGAGCTGCCTGCCACCACCATCACCCCTCAGCTGCACCCCAAATGGCACCCTATTCCCTAATTGGTGCAGTACTACTGCCAAAGTAGTGCACGATGTAGAGAGTAGAGTGCCATTTGAGACACAACCCATACCAATCGCCTGTCACCCAGAGTCCACACTGCCACTCCACCTAGGTATCAGCGACACGGCTGGAAAGGAGGGTCTTCGCTTCCTGTCCACATAACTGCTGTTAAAAAAACAGACGCCTGCTGTAGAAAGCCATGAGCTGATTAGTGAAACGGCTGCCATAGTTCATCCATGAATTCAATGCTAGAGCGAGGTTTCTAGCACTTAAATCATCTGTCGTGACTTAAACGTGTAGGACTGTGTAGTAGTACGTAATGGGGATGTGGAGACCTACAGTAGATCAGTAATGGGGCCTTGGGGGGGGGGGGGTTCCCGGTCCCAGATGGCACTGTACTGTCCTCCACTCCAACCGCAGGGGTGCAAACGAGATCTTACGCAACAGAACACAATAGACGCTGATCGGTATGTATGTCTCCGTATATGCAGGTGTCTGCACAATACTGTAGCTAATTACTGTAATACTGTCATATTGAAGCCCTCATTTGATTTATATTTCAGCACTGCGTGGGCTTTAGGCTACACAATGGTTTTGATAGAGAAGACCCACGTCTCGCTGTAGTGTGCTCTTTCTCTCTTCTCAACCAATTGGCAAAATCATTGAGGGTGATTACTGTTATTGTCATAAAATTGGCTTGAGGACAGGGGGAATGAATGATCATTAGCGATATAATTGAAAAGCACCTAGCACTCTGTCTGGTGGGCTAAACTGCTGCCAGATCTCTGATAGGTTGCATGTTGATTGAGAAAAGATCTCTGCAGAATTGACTTATTCATCATAACTACCCCTAAGCCCCCCACACACACACACACACACACACACACACACACACACACACACACACACACACACACACACACACACACACACACACACACACAAAGTAACAACATCAACCAGATCGGGTCATTATATTATATAGGAATCATTTCACTTTACCCCTTAGCATATACAGTACATGTACCTTTGTGAAAGAGAATCGAGATTTGTAACACATCAGAGCTGGGGAACAGGACAGCGCCAAACAAACATGATTTATTTCAAAGAGAAAATGTCATATATTAATAGATACTCACTCTGTGGAGCTGTGTATTGTGTACTTTCTCTACCTTAGTGTCAATCAGGGACATTAAATGCCAACCAGGCCTCTCCTGCTGAAAAATGCATTGACATGGCTGCTGTTATATCTGTTTCTGTGCCTCCATCTTTCGTCTCTAGCATTTAAAAGCTTCTGAGGTACATCAGATAATTCCTTCTCTGTGTGGTTGGACATAGATCTGTTCATAGGAGTCCTGGATGTCTCGTGAATTGTGAGTTTGTGAGTTTGTTTCAAGTTGTGTACTTTATCTCGCTAACGAAGACACCGAATTTTCGGGTAATTTGACTCAATTCTGTCATTTGTCTTCTACTGAGGAGAGAGTGCACTTTCCTTTCATAAAAGCTTTAACACGTTTTATTCAAGTGCACAGACGGTGGCTAGAAGTACCTGTCATCTTCACCTTTTCCAGTAGTTCCTCTAGGCATTGTTAATAAACGGCAGGCCGTAACCTATGAGTGTACAGGAGATGAAGGGGAGATGAAGTCATCATCTTTTTAGTGTCGTAAAAGGCTCTGCGTGGTCAATCCGGGCTACTGCAGTGGCCGCACAGCATTTACTGTGATGCTGCCTCCGCAGAAGTCGGAGAAAACATCCATTAAGCGTTTCGCAGAGCTGCGGTTAAGGAAGTTGTCCAGGAAGTGTGTTTGTTTTTTATACAGCACCTCCAGTCAACACCTACCGTCAGCCAATCATGTCAATGCGGAGCTGTGCGAAGCCGCAGCGAAGCTTGATTTGGCCTCTCCGGTGGCTCCACAGTCGCCTCTCACCCTCCACACAAAGCCACCGACCTCCTTTTCAGATTAAGCATAAATTGGCTTTCAGTGATTCGTGTTCCTTCCAGCACCCGCTCTAACAACCCAGCACGTTGCAGCGAGTTGGCCAAAACAACCCTCTGAATATCTACCATTGCAAATTAAAATAACAGCTTCTTTGCGTCTGCAGTAATTCCACAGTGACAAACCGACAGGAACATTTCAGACATTTTTTCTTCTTCCCCCAGCACCGCTGTTGCACTCATTAGAGCCATAAATAAAGTCTGTGCTAAAAAAGCTGAGGGAAAAGCTGCATCATGTTCTCCTGTAGAATACAGACATCAACTTTCTCTTCCCCTCTATCCCCCTCTCCCCCACCACCATCAGTCTTTTTTTCTCCCCCCTCTCCTTTTTTCTGTTGGGTTTTCTTGTGAAGTTGGCACACTTCAAAGCTATCGGATTGACAGCGCTGTAGACTGAGAGGTCCTATTCATCTGCCTGGTGGAATTACGCAAGCATCTCTCTAGAGCACTACTTCAGAAACCAGCTCTCTTTACTTTAAATATCTGGCCTCTGTACGACACCCAGCAACAAGCAGGAGAAAAAATATAGCTGTGAATCTCCCCCCCAAAATAATATACGTTCTCTCAACTAAAGAGGAGGAAAAGAAGGCGACAGTTTAAACGCTGTATAATCGCACTTCAGTAAAGCATCCTGCAAATTGCTAAATGAAATGACACAAGTGTTACTTTGTGAGATTGTCATCAGGAGTACGAGACTCTCTGGGAGAGACAAAGAGCTTCTCACAGAAAGGTGTTTTTCCTCCCCTCGGACAGAAAAATAATCTACAACACAAACCTGGGGGGGTATTCTGGTGAAACCGATACCATACTTCCACAAAGTGACAAATAAGAGCCCAGCGTCTGCAAGGCTAATGAGTTTTCAGCTCCATTGTCCCCACGTCAGCCACATTGCTCCTTCTAAAGGAGGAATTACCTTATCGTGCTTTTAAGAGGCGAGATCGGGATGTTTCCTCTTGGTTCTCAGTAGTGTCGTGTAGCTACGCTGCATCGTCCGAGCATGCTCAGTACCGACCGTCCTGTCCTCTGGGCCATGTGCAGTGCGTCGGAGCGCTGACCTGCCTGTCACACCAGCCCCTGTGCATTCAGGACCAGTTCACTGCTCTCATTATGTCATCCATCATGGCTGTCATCATCCTATCTCTAACAGTATCACAAACACAGTCTGTGTGTCAGAGTAGTTATCTAAACAGCGTCCGGGTGCTACAGTACAGCCTGGTGGGAAATATCTTACCCGGGTCCCTAGTGCCGAGGCACCAGAGGGACATCTGTAAGCAGTGTTGAGAAAAATCCCGTTTTTTTTCTCATAGTGTCCACATGACATTGGCTTGAAGTTTGATAAAACATGTAATGACAGTTCGTGACACCTAACAGTAGATCACAGCAGTAGGTCTCCTCCATAACAGAACTGTGGTGCATTGCACATCGTTCTGGCCTACTGGCTAACAGACAACGGGCTTTTACCAAATGTGCTCCCAATTGTTACCAGGTGGATCTTGTTACAAAGGATACACATACAACATGTTGCAGGCATTGTCTCATGATGGATAAACCAGTTTACTGACAATTACATTTAGTGAAGTAAGCAAAGAAAAGATTAAGACCGTCCAGCGTAGATGCAATCAATGTGTTGCGACGGATGTTGCTTTGTAGTACAATCTGCTGCAATTACAACAGCAGGATTACAGGACTAATTGGACCTAATAGTAATTGTAACTTAAACCGCCGAAGCCTCATTGGTATGAATAACATTTATTGAACAGAGCGAGGGCCGGTTTGTACAAACCTCTGTGCTCTTCTGAGCGGCCTGATGCTCTGGTGTTGTGAGGATGCAGTGCATTGATGTTGGAGGGTGTGTGAGGCTGATGTTGGAAGGTGTGTGAGGCTGATGTTGGAAGGTGTGTGAGGCTGATGTTGGAAGGTGTGTGAGGCTGATGTTGGAAGGTGTGTGAGGCTGATGTTGGAAGGTGTGTGAGGCTGATGTTGGAGGGTGTGTGAGGCTGATGTTGGAAGGTGTGTGAGGCTGATGTTGGAAGGTGTGTGAGGCTGATGTTGGAGGGTGTGTGAGGCTGATGTTGGAAGGTGTGTGAGGCTGATGTTGGAAGGTGTGTGAGGCTGATGTTGGAAGGTGTGTGAGGCTGATGTTGGAAGGTGTGTGAGGCTGATGTGTGAGGCTGATGTTGGAAGGTGTGTGAGGCTGATGTTGGAGGGTGTGTGAGGCTGATGTTGGAGGGTGTGTGAGGCTGATGTTGGAAGGTGTGTGAGGCTGATGTTGGAAGGTGTGTGAGGCTGATGTTGGAAGGTGTGTGAGGCTGATGTTGGAAGGTGTGTGAGGCTGATGTTGGAAGGTGTGTGAGGCTGATGTTGGAAGGTGTGTGAGGCTGATGTTGGAGGGTGTGTGAGGCTGATGTTGGAAGGTGTGTGAGGCTGATGTTGGAAGGTGTGTGAGGCTGATGTTGGAGGGTGTGTGAGGCTGATGTTGGAAGGTGTGTGAGGCTGATGTTGGAAGGTGTGTGAGGCTGATGTTGGAGGGTGTGTGAGGCTGATGTTGGAGGGTGTGTGAGGCTGATGTTGGAGGGTGTGTGAGACTGATGTTGGACGGTGTGTGAGACTGGTGTGGGAGGACACAGCAGCAGTGCTCCGATCCGATCCCCCCAGCGACCTGCTGCACCCTAACCCCCTTAGCAGAGGCACGGCAGCTGTTCCAGAGACAGATGAGTGTTGAGGAAGAGAAACCCCTCCGACCGCTTATCTCCTCCCTCATCCATCACCACTGACAGGTTGCCATCATTATTCATATTAAGAAAAAGCGTCCCATCAATACGGCAGACTGACATGTTCCCCAGTGAGCTGCTGTCTGTCTCTGTCTTTGTGTGTGGATGGACACTATAAATCTACTATCCATCACAGCATATCCAGAGGCAACATCTGACCAAAAAAAAATCAACTGAGTATGAACATTACATTGAGTTGCTTGGAGTATAAGCGTTGATAAAAGTCAATAAGAGAAATAACAAAACACATATCTAGGGATTATTTTGATGCTGGTTGGCAAACAAATGAGTATCTGAAACTGAAATGTATTTATGAAATATTTCAACCGAGACAAACTAACAACCCACATAATACAGCATATCTACTGTATGTCCCCCCCCTGCTGATTATATGTGCTCGTTTTGAAGGCCTTTCCTTGATGCGGATGTGACTGGAATGAGACTGTGTTTGAACTCTGAGCAGAACTTTGAAAGGAGTGCGATTCTCAGATGTAATCTCCTTCGCCTGGATGAAAGGCCCAGTCATAACGGACCATCTCCTGCTCATGAGGGCTTTTGGAGCAGGTCTGTAGCTTACAGGGAGATTTACAATGGATTTACCACTGATCTCACACACTCCTATGCAACAAAAAAAAAACACAAAAAAAACTCCCACTCCAATGAACCAGGGGAGGTTGCAGCCGATTGTCACCAGCTTTACAGAAGGTATGGGAGGCAGCAGCTGGGACTGTGTGTGACGACAAGATTTCAAGCTCAAGGGAGGCTTTTCTTCTGATCAATCGGTGGGTGTTCACTGCTATCCCCGCTAGCAAGCTAGCTAGCTCCTCTACTTACAATAGACACCATAAAAGACACCGAGGAAAGCTGGGGGAGCAGTTTCTTTGAGTTCGGATCTTCAAAAAGGGAGATTTCTGAAATCTGGGTCACGTCTTAATCACGGTGGGATGAGGAGACAGTCAGAGGGAAAAGGTCACACTTGGGAATCATTCCAATCCCTGTAAATACGTCGCTAGTTTCTGTTGATGAATGTCCCTTTGCTCCTCTCTTAAACACAATGTAGGTCATGTAGAAAAAAAGAGGAGGAAGGGAAGTACTGCTGAGGTACACAATAGTAGGTTTTGGTAGATAGAAGGTGCTCTTTGGTGAAAGGGGTACATTGGTCATCAAAAAGAAAGGAGGACCAAGGCACTCTTCATATAATTAAATAAAAATTCCTTTATTCGTATGGCATGTTCAATGGAAACAAAGTTTAAAAACAAATATAGGTCATTACTGAATAGATTTGAATAGATTTGTATGCATTACAAGGGGGCCTTGCCAATGAATAATTCATTTCGCCAGATTGTTGGGTGAAATAATCTGATGTTTGTATATAAAAATCTGAGGAATGAGAAACACCTCACTGTGCTTGCAGCGAGACGCAAAGGGCACGTATCAAGGGACTTAGCCAAGTTTTGAGCGATTAGTCATGTTTATTACTACAGACAATAATGTCTCCCACAAGGATACACTGCAAAGGGCCTAGGAGTGAGGCAAGGATTTAAAATGTCCTTTCGGTGTTTTGTGGTAGACATTTATCATGAGCATGCATTTGCTTATTGTGTGCATGTTTTGTTGACTGAAGCAAAATGTATACTTCAGTAATGTTATGTAAAAGAATACCAAGCATATGTTACACATAAAGAGCATTTCTGCATTCTCTCATACTGGGGTCCAGAGCCAAGTGCTGTATCACAGTGCCTTCAGAAAATATTCACCCCTTGACTTATTCCACATTTGGTTGTGTTACAGCTTGAATTCAGAATGGATTAAATCTATTTTTTTTTTAAAAATCTATCTATCTACACACAATACCCCAAAATGACAAAGTGTAAACATGTTTTTAGAAATGTTTGCAAATGTATTAAATTAAATACAGAAATATTCAATTTATATAAATATTCACACCCCTTAGTCAATACTTTGTAAAAGCACAATTGGCAGCGATTACAGCTGTAAGTCTTTCTGGGTAAGTCTCTAAGATCTTTCCACACGCGGATTGTATAACATTTGCACATTTTCAGGTCTTGCTGTAGATTTTCAAGTAGATTTAAGTCAAAACTGTAACTCGAACACTCATGAACATTCATTGTCTTCTTGGTGCGAAACTCCAGTGTAAATTTGGCCTCGTGCTTTGGGTTATTGTCCTGCTGAAAGGTGAAATAATCTCCCTGGGTCTGGTGGAATGCAGACTTAACCAGGTTTTCCTCTAAGATTTTGCCCGTGCTTAGCTTTTTTTTATCCTGAAAAACTCCCCAGTCCTTGACGATTACAAGCATACACATAACATGATGCAGCCACCACTATGCGTGAAAATATGAAGAGTGTCACGTTCTGACCTTTATTTCCTTTGTTTTGTATTCATTATTTAGTATGGTCAGGGCGTGAGTTGGGGTGGGCAGTCTATGTTTGATTTTCTATGATTTGGGGATTTCTATGTTTCGGCCTAGTATGGTTCTCAATCAGAGGCAGGTGTCATTAGTTGTCTCTGATTGAGAATCATACTTAGGTAGCCTGGGTTTCACTGTGTGTTTGTGGGTGATTGTTCCTGTCTCTGTGTTTGCACCAGATAGGGCTGTTTTGGGTTTTCACGTTTCTTGTCTTGTCTTGTCTTGTCTTGTCTTGTCTTGTTTTGTTTTGTTTTGTTGTCTTCGTGTTTATCTTTGAATTAAACATCAATAAGAATAACCACGCTGTGCTTTGGTCCGCCTCTCCGTCAATGGAAGAAATCCCTTACAAAGAGTGAATTTTTTGCCACATTTCTTCCAGTATTACTTTAGTGCCTTGTTGCAAACAGGATGCATGTATTGGAATACTTTCATTGAGTACAGGCTTCCTCCTTTTCACTCTGTCAATTAGGTTAGTATTGTGGAGCAACTACAATGTTGTTCCATCCTCAGTTTTCTGCTATCACAGCTATGAAACTCTCGAATTGTTTTAAAGTCACCGTTGGTGTCACGCCCTGACCTTAGAGAGCTGTTATATTTCTCTATTTGGTTAGGTCGGGGTGTGATTTGGGTGGGCATTCTAGTTTTTATATTTCTTTGTTGGCCGGATATGGTTCCCAATCAGAGGCAGCTGTCTATTGTTGTCTCTGATTGGGGATCATACTTAGACAGCCTTTTTTCCACCTTTAATTTGTGGGATCCTGATTTTGTTAGTCGCTGTATAGCCTGCAGAACTTTACGTTCGTTTTGTATTTAGTTGTTTTTTTTGTGTGTTCATTTTAAATAAAGTAAGAAGTTCGCCTACCACGCTGCACCTTGGTCTAATTCATCTAACGAGCGTAACAATTGGCCTCGTGGTGAAATACTTGAGTGGTTTCCTTCCTCTCCGTCAACTGAGTTAGGAAGAACGCCTGTATGGGTGTATTGATTCACCATCCAAAGTGTAATTAATAACTTCACCATGCTCAAGGGGATATTCAATGTCTGCTTATTTTTATTTATTTTTTAAATCTACCAATAGGTGCCTTTTCTTTGCGAAGCATTGCAAAATCTCCCTGGTGTTTGTGGTTGAATCTGTATTTGAAATCCACTGCTCGACTGAGGGACCTTACGGATAATTGTATGTGTGAGGTACAGAGGTGAGGTGGTCATTAAAAAATCATGTTAATAAACACTGTTATTGCACATAGAGTTAGTCCATGCAACTTATTATGTGACTTGTTGACCTTTTTACTGCTGAACTTATTTAGGCTTGCCATAACAAAGGGGTTGAATACTTATTGACTCAAGACATTCCAGATTTTCTTTTTTTAATTAAAACATCATTCCACTTTGACATTATGGGGTATTGTGTGAAGGCAAACACATCTCAGTTCAATCCATTTTAAATTCAGGCTGTAACACAACACAATGTGGAAGACGTCAAGGGGTGTTGGATACTTTCTGAAGGCACTGTATGTCATGACATCCATACCTTTGTGGGGATTACTTTTTTGGGCCATTACTTTTTGAGGAAAATAGTGTCGTGGAATATTAAAAGGATCGGTAATGGTTGTGTACTTTCTTTGACCTTCTGTGCCTGGCACACTTTCATTATTTCTGCTTGATATCTAAAGCAAACATCTAATCCAAGACAAAACTCTGGAGGAGAATACCTAATGATTCATTTCAAGTTCAGTAAATTCCACCTTCTCTTCATTAATATGGACAAATTTCAAATACACCAGCTCCCTCAAAAGTAAACAGTACTCGCACGTTGTCTTGCTAAGCTGGCCTTAGAGATCTTTTTATTATTATTATTATTTTCTTACCTCTGATGGCTGAATTACCTTGAAATGAGTCATTAGTATCAGGATTATTGCTTATGTGGGATGTGACCTGCAGGTTAACATCAGCAAAAATTTGGAGAATGATTAGAATCTAATGGTAGTTTTGTCGAAATATCAGTATTGATACTTGCGATATTTCTCCAACTTGAAAATATCACTCATACAAGCACTCTGAACAGCTTAAGCATGAATAATCTATTATCATAATTCTTGTATGCTGATTCATATAGAAAAATAGATCCGTTTCCAATGCAGATGCTACTCAGATATTGATTTTATTTGTTTGAGATATTCTAGCCTGTATCTAATTAGGGCTCCCGAGTGGCACCGTCTAAGGCACTGCATCTCAGTGCTAGAGGCGTCACTACAGACCCTGGTACGATTCCAGGCTGTATCACAACCGGCCATGATTGGGAGTCCCATAGGGCGGCGCACAATCGACACAGCGTCGTCTGGGTCAGGGTTTGGCTGGGGTAGGCCGTCATTGTAAATAAGAATTTGTGATTAACTGACTTGCCTGGGTTAAATAAAGGTTAAATAAAAATGTTAAACCATTGTCCATTGGGGAACCCAAAATGCTACTTTTGAGAGAAAGTATGAATAGTGAAATACTTCAACTGGAATATAAGGCCATACAGGGCTAGGATATCTATATGTAGGCAAATACTGGGAACATAACTAATGGTTAGTTTAAATGTATGCTGAGAAATTGAAGTCTCTCTTTTGATCATAGGCAGACAGGAATTTCATGGGCAATACCTTCAGGGATATTGAAATGCTGCTCATTTGGGCCGGTGATCTCCTGAGTCAATCTGGACAAGTAGCCTGACTATGATTACTGTGAGAAAACACATTCCAATTTCTCCTTTGAGCCTTTATGTCCTGGGCTGAATCAGCTATTTAAGCCACGAGGCAACGTCGTTACACTTTACTGGCTAGACACAAGTTCGACTTCAAATTGTACATCTTTGACTTTCCTAACTAAGTAAGGGACAGTAATTGCTTTTACAGTATGTTCACTTAAGTCAAATGGTTTGATTAGTTCAGTGATTGTTATATCTAGTAGTTGAGGATACACGTTTAAATGGCATTATGTTTGCATGATATATGGCGCTAATGAACAGTCAGAATAACACTTTGCTGCAAATTTCACCTCAATATGCCTTTTATTGTTTTAATTAACCTTTTTTTCTGATTTCCACAACTACATAAGAGTGACAAATTAGAAGCCTGACTTTTCCTGCTTGTTCCTTCAGGGTGTTTGCTCGTAATTCTTAGACCTTTTCCGTGTCAGCCTTCACACAATCGTCTAATTAGTTTGTTTCATTTTTCTAGACAAAATAAATTACTTTCTGTCATGCAAAACACTTTAGTGTCAGACATCTATCAAAGTGTTGTCTGGTAAGCGTTTCAGATCAAGCCTTCAAAGAATGCTTTCAAAGTTAGATTGATGGATAATAAACCACTGTCTAAAGTTTTTTGTTTCGCAATTTTGGTGTGTGGGGGGGGGGGGGGGGGGAATAAAGCAGCCATTCTGATTCTTACCGCTCTTCAAAAAATGTTATCTTTAAATTGAACACGCTGTATTAGCCCTTAGGACATGTTAAGTCACCTCAGATGTCTGTTTCAAAATGGCCTCCACGATGAGGAAGAAGTGAGTGCATTTGTGCATTGTGTGCTCTTTGTGAACACAGCAAACCACAACTTCCACTCATTAAAAAGACGTCAAAGGGGAGCGCAGACATAGTGGATCTCTTGCACTGATGAACTTTCCAATTACTAAATAAACTGGAAAGTAGAAAGATTCCATTTGTATTTAATGTTGACTTGAAAATAAGTAGAAAAGTAATTACTTTGGGCTTGAAAAAGACGAAAGTAGCTTGTTCATGAACAGTCTTGAATAAAAAAAAATGTAAATACAGTGAATGAATGCGGCATGCGGAGTTCCTTGATGACATGATGGTGTGATACAGCTAATTTACTCTTGGGCTAATTGTTTGAGTCATAGGCTTTCTATTCAAGCTAGTGCACAATGAAAATCACAATGATTTGCAATGAATCATCATCATAGATGACTGAACCAGGCCGCCATCCGGTCAAACTCTCTCCGGTAAATGGGCCTTTTCTCATTTGGGCAAAAGTCCGTTCTCCGTACTCTTCTCTTTTGTCATCTCTCCTCCGTGACCCGGAAACTGATAAGTGGTTGAGGAGACTGTTCATTTGTTAGTAGGCTTACAGAAGTGTCCTCCACGCCTCGATAGCCACTTTTCATCGAGGATAGTGGTGTATCCTACCTGAATCCTTCGTGGAAGAGTTTTGAAATCTGCCACACCCCCTTTGTTTTCTCAAACAGCATGCAAACATTTTAAAACAACACGCTACTTATTTTTCTTTACGCTACTTACATTTAGTTTTTTCACATTACACATTTATTTTGTGATTCCACCCCCGCAAATGTAATTTGCCTTAATGGAGAAGAGAATCTAATTTCATACAAGCTCATCTTCGTCCATGTTCCTTCTCCTCGCCGCCTTTCCTCTAACATTTGACCTTTTTGAAAATGAGGTGCGACAGGAAGGTGGATCGAGGACGCAAAAGTTTAGCAAATCCAATTGAGATAAGGCCATGCCAAAAAAATATGTTTCTTTATTTAACTAGGCAAGTCAGTTAAGAACTAATTCTAATTTACATTGACGGCCTACCCCGGCCGAACCCTAACCACGCTGGGCCAATTGTGCGCCGCCCTATGGGACTCCCAATCACCGCTGGTTGTGATACATCCTGGAAACGAACCAGGGTCTGTAGTGACGCCTCTAGCTCTGAGATGCAATGCCTTAGACCGCTGCGCCACTCGGGAGCCCTACATGTACCAGAGATGTTGACTGGATTGTGGCCTGGTGTAGTCACAATAACCTGGATCTGAACACTCACAACCGTGGAGATGTTTATTGACTTCAGGAAGTGAGACTCACCATCTGTCCCCATTGAATTCAGTTCCTCAGCTGTAAGCACGGCTGAGATATTCAAATTCCTGGGGACCGTCATCTACCACAACCTCAAGGCCATTACTTTTTGAGGAAAATAGTGTCGTGGAATATTAAAAGGATCGGTAATGGTTGTGTACTTTCTTTGACCTTCTGTGCCTGGCACACTTTCATTATTTCTGCTTGTTAACTCTTGATTCTAGCCATCCCAGATCCGGGATCGTGAATACAGCCTCAAGCTCATTACCATAACGCAACGTTAACTATTCATGAAAATCGCAAATGAAATGAAATAAATATGCTAGCTCTCAAGCTTAGCCTTTTGTTAACAACACTGTCATCTCAGACTTTCAAAATATGCTTTTCAACCATAGCAAAACAAGCATTTGTGTAACAGTATTGATAGCTAGCGTAGCATTTAGCGTTAGCATTCAGCGGGCAACATTTTCACAAAAACAAGAAAAGCATTCAAATAAAATCATTTACCTTTGAAGAACTTCAGATGTTTTCAATGAGGAGACTCTCAGTTAGATAGCAAATGTTCAGTTTTTCCAAAAAGATTATTTGATTGGGACAAATCGTGCCGTTTTGTTCATCACGTTTAGCTACGAAAAAAACCTGTATCCAGGAGTGTAATTATCCCGCAAGCTCATTAGCATAACACAACGTTAACTATTCATGAAAATCGCAAATGAAATGAAATAAATATATTATCTCTCAAGCTTAGCCTTTTGTTAACAACACTGTCATCTCAGATTTTCAAAATATGCTTTTCAACCATAGCAAAACAAGCATTTGTGTAACAGTATTGATAGCTAGCGTAGCATTTAGCGTTATCATTCAGCGGGCAACATTTTCACAAAAACAAGAAAAGCATTCAAATAAAATCATTTACCTTTGAAGAACTTTGGATGTTTTCAATGAGGAGACTCTCAGTTAGATAACAAATGTTCAGGTTTTCCTGAAAGATTCTTTGTGTAGGAGAAATCGCTCCGTTTTGTTCATCACGTTTGGATACCAAAAAAAACGAAAATTCAGTCATCGAAACGTCAAACTTTTTTCCAAATTAACTCCATAATATCGACTGAAACATGGTAAACGTTGTTTAGAATCAATCCTCAAGGTGTTTTTCACATATCTCTTCGATGATATATCGTTCGTAGAAGTCTCCTCTCTCCTCTGAATCACATGGCTGAATGCGTGCAGCTGAAGATTACGCACCAATTTCGACAAAGGACACCGGGCGGACACCTGGTAAATGTAGTCTCTTATGGCCAATCTTCCAATGATATGCCTACAAACACGTCACAATGCTGCAGACACCTTGGGGAAACGGCAGAACGTGTAGGCTCGTTCAGGGCGCATTCACAGCCATATAAGGAGACAATGGAAAACATTGCCTCAAAAATGTTGCTAATTTCCTGTTTGAAGTTTCATCTTGGTTTCGCCTGTAGCATCAGTTCTGTGGCACTCACAGATAATATCAGAGTGTTTTCTTTCCAAAGCTGTCAATTATATGCATAGTCGAGCATCTTTTCGTGACAAAATATCTTGTTTAAAATGGGAACGTTTTTTAATCCATAAATTAAAAGAGCGCCCCCTATATCCAAGAAGATATCTAAAGCAAACAACACATATCACAGTGATCACCAAGAAGGCACACCAGCAGAAGAAATTCTAACTCTCGCGGACAATACTGATTTCAGTACACATTACTGATTTCAGTACACAACCATCATCGGGTCCATCCTCACCTCTTCGATCACTGTCTGGTTCGAGAATGCGTCTGCACAAACCAAGGGCAAACTGCAATATATTGTCCGGTCTAATTGAGAGGTTCATCGGCTGCCACCTGCCCTCCAAGGTCCTGCACGACTCTAGGGCAAGGAAGCACGCAGAAACGATCATCCCTCATCACACAGCCCCTCTTCCGAAGACTCCCCTTTTGGAAAACTGTTCAGGTCAATCACAACCAAAACCTCCCGCCATCTGAACAGCTTCTTCCCCCGCGCCGTGGCCCTTGACAACCGGCCACCTGGTCCACAATCTTCTCATTCACAGACTATGGACTCTGCACTATTATCCTAGAACTGCACATTGCTCTTTGCACTCTCTGCACATCACCGTATGCATCTCTCTTTTTTATATATATATATTTCCCCCACCGCTCATCCTGTGAAACAGTTGATTTATTTATACTTTCCTACATGCATAATTCATCATGTAGCTAGTGTTTACAGTGTAGCCTGTAGTTCTTAGTGTACATACTGCATGTTGATTTGTGTAAACTATTCTTCTACATACAGGTGACTGCCAAAATAATGGAAACACTTGAGTAAATCAGGGACACAAAGTACTGTGCCTTCAGAAAGTATTCATACCCTTTGACTTTGTGTTTACAGCCTGAATTCAAAATGGATTAAATAGATTTTTTTTCCTCGTCCATGAAAACATGTTTTAAGAAACGTTGGCAAATTGATTGAAAATTAAATACAGAAATATCTAATTTACCTAAGCATTCACACCCCTGAGTCAATACTTTGTAGAAGCACCTTTGGCAGCGATTACAGCTTTTCCACAACTGGATTGTGCAACATTCTCCCATTTACTCTTTTTAAAATTCCCCAGGCTCTGTCAAATTGGTTAATATTGTCGAGTAAATATAATGTTGCTGATCCATCCTCAGTTTTCTCTCATTACAGCCATTAAACTTGGTAACCATTTTAAAGTCAGCATTGGGTCTCATGGTAAAATCCCTGAGCGGTTTCCTTCCTCTCCGGCAACTGAGTTAGGAAGAATGCACCATCCAAAATGTAATTAATAACTTCACCATGCTCAAAGGGATGTTCAATTTTTTTTTTTTTTTACCCATCTAGCAATAGGTGCCCTTTGCGAGGCATTGGAAAACCTCCCTGGTCTTTGTGGTAGAATCTGTGTTGTGTTTGAATCTGTATGGGGTACAGAGATGAGGTAGTCATTCAAAAATCATGTTAAACATCATTATTGCACACAGAGTGAGTCCTTGCAACTTATTAAGGGACTTGTTACAAAAATATTTACTCCTGAACTTATTTAGGCTTGCCATAACAAAAGGAATTGAATACTTATTGACTTAAGACATTTCAGCTTTCATTTTTTATTAATTTGTAAACATTTCTAAAAACATAATTCCACTTTGACATTATGGGATAATGTGTGTAGGCCAGTGACCAAAAAATCTAAATGTAATCCATTTTAAAATCGGCTGTAACATAACAACATTTGGAAATAGTCAATGGGTGTGTGTACTCTCTGAAGGCACTGTATATTGAAAGCATGTGATTCCACACAGGTATGGTTTCGAGTTAACTATGTTATTATCATCCCATCATGCTTAGGGTCACGTATAAAAATTCCTGGCGGGAAATGATTATGGTTACCATGGCTATGCCCCTATAGGACGACAATGCCCCCATCCACAGGGCATGAGTGGTCACTGAATGGTTTGATGATCATGAAAACTATGTCAACCATATGCCATGGTCATCCAAGTCACCAGATCTCAATTGAACATTTTCGGGAGATTCAGGAGCGGAGCCTGAGAAAGCGGTTTCCGCCACCATCAACAAAACACCAAATGATCAAATTTATTGTGGAAGAATGGTGTGGTATCCCTGCAATAGAGTTCCAGACACTTGTAGAATCTATGCCAAGGCACATTGAAGCTGTTCTGGTGGTTCGTGGTGGCCCAACCCTCTATTAACACACTTTATCTTAGTGTTTCCTTTATTTTGGCAGTTACCTGTATGTAGTCTGTGTATCCTGTTTATCGTCTGTCTTATGTAAATTCCTATACATACAAATGTCTTTGGCTAATTATATATATTATTTTTGTCTGCATCGGTCTGCTGTACATCCCCTCCTTGATGACCTGCAGTTGTTTTGGAGCGAAGGATTGAATCACCATTGGTCCAGGTGTTTATTTTGGTTTGAATAATTTATGTAACATTTTTCAATTGGAGAGGAAGGAAGCGCACAGCGTGTTCTTCATGCCCGCAGAGCTATTTCTGAACTCTCTGATAGTACACAGCTGTGTGATACACAGGTCTTTTGTAACTCTGCCTCATAGAGTTTTCAGTCAGATAACCCACAGGCTGAGTGGGTCTAACCAACTGTTTCGGCAGTTTCCTCTCAATTGCCATACTTGTAATCAAAGGATAAGCTTTCTTTGTCTAAGATACAGTATATTGATTCAAATTACTACAATTTAACATCACAGTACGCATAATTTGTGAATGCATGTCGACCGATCAAGCTGAAAGAGCCGGTGATATAAAGAATTAGTGTTACAGAATGGTGGACATACACAGATACGTACTCGTGCACACGCACACTCAAGCAATCTCTGTGTACGGTGTGACTATTTGACCTCGGCCTTGTATTTGAGAAGGCAGTCGTTGGCTCAGCTGGGATATTGGTTATTTTCCTAGTAATCTGAAGTACTTATGAAAGATATAATGCAAAAGATTGTTTTTGGCGTGCAGTCATTGCTTTTGTTTTCATGTTCAATAGAGAGGTGCTGGTATCATCTGAATAAAATGTAGAAATTGATTAAGGCCTTTCTGAATACAGCCTTATATGCACAGAGCTAAATCATGTTCACTCTACTGTGAGACATACCTTTCATTACAAAATGAAAAGTAAGCCCTAGGACCAGAATGTGTTTTCAGAGTATGCCGCGTACTGATTAGATGGATAAAAAATAAAAATGAGAATCAAAATATAACCCATCTTATAATATATAAAGCTCAATGCACAGAAATGAGCTCTCCGCAAGTTATCCTTGATCCGGTCTACAATAAAAGTTTGGTCATTTCACTTTGAAAAGTGTCTACTAATAAATTTGAGTTGCTTTTCAGCATGTTTGCATATTTAGGAGTATGTATTTAGTATATTTCTCATTATAATTCAGGCTATTCCAGTTTCAGATTCTGACTTGGTGCACAGCTGGTGTAAATACCATATCAGTGTATGTATCCTAAATTATTAATTAGCCATGCCAGTTGCAGGTCTAAATTTAGCGTTTGGTTCCTATGCAGAAAGCTAGACGGAATACTGATACAAGGTTGAAGGTGCATTTGGTGGTGGATTATTTATCATCAAGGATTTAACGACGTCTTAGAGTTCACTTTTATGTTACTGTACATCAGAGTTCGTCTCTTGTCGCAGTCAGATTAGTTATTACAAAAGTAAATAAAAACGTTCTCCCCCCATCACCTTTACCGTATCTCTTGTAGGAACACTAAAATATAGATGCTCTGGGGGAAAAAATAATAAATAATAATAATAAATATATATATATATATATATATATATATATATATATATATAAAATGTAAAACAACAACTACACACAATGTGCGTGGGAAGCATGTTTTGGAGGCATCCCTTTAACGGCCACAGTAAGACAGAGGAATGACACTTGCATAGTATTGCCTGGCATATTCTTCAGGGCAACAGCCATTCATTTGCCACAGATGAGCTGGGAGACCCTCTCATCCTTTATGATGATAGCAAATGAAATTACGTACAGGGGAACTGCGGGAGGAGAGAGGCACATTATTAATGACTTTCCAGAGTCTAATCAAGAAATCATTTAGCAACCGCACTCGTTATAGACTTCATTTCCCCTTAGCGTCACACGCTTCTGCTGTACAATATGTGTTGTTTATTACGCGCTCTGTCAAGGACATGTACACAGTGTCATGTCCTCTTTAGTACAGATGTGACATGACGTGTAGATGATATTAACATTGTTTTATTAAAAAGGAACATGGGTAAGGATGTTGTCAGGGGTTTTACTTGTTTGTTTGTTTTGGTTACCAAATGAAAGGCAAAGGGATATTGGAATGGTTTTACCGTATATCTTCTAATTACGCTTGACCTTGATTCGTTCAATATGCGAGAGATCAACAAATCCTTGTTTTTATGCCTTGACCTACTTAATATTCACATTTTAAAGTTGTGTAAATGTAACTCTAGATGAGCGTGACGCGCTCGTAAGTGGCAGGAAATTGCAGTGTTTGACAAAACAGTGACTCATCTCGTAGTCACGACCCAAATGTAGTTCTTGGCGCCGGCAGAGTGGTTCGGTGTCATTGCTAAAGGTCAAAGGTCCAATCTGTTCACGGTGTTGTGGATGGTTCAAGAATGTCACATAGGATTCAACAGGCAGTAAGTCCTGGAATAAGGGACGTGCATAGGGGTGAAAATGAACTGGAAAATACAATGGGGAGAACTCTTACCCTATGAGGTCCAGAGCCTGCTGGTATTTTGTTCTCCCGAATAATTCATTTTACCCACCTGGTGTCCCAGGTCTAAATCAGTCCTTGATTGGAGGGGAACAATGGGGGGAGCAGTGGACCTGGCTTTGAGGTTTAGAGTTGAGTTTGAGGGGTCTAGAGTTTCAGACCCTTATATATACTTTTAAAAAAAATGTTTTTTTCTTTTTTCTGAAGTTATAAAGAGAAATTCACAAAGTATTATTTTACAAAGACAAAGTTGGGATTCATGTTAGTTCCCGTCCTTCAGTAAAAGCAGTGGAGATGATAATGTAGTGGGAGCAGAGGGAGGCAGAGGCCCCAGCCGTAAGACAGCTGTGGCCCTCCTGGGACATGAGCCTGTGACCCTGAAAACCCAGAGGCTCTGAACATAACCCTACCCAGTCACAGGGGTCTGCCGAGGCCCGCAAAATGGAGGAATCAACGTCATTTAGATTCCAGACGCCTCCCCTCATCCCTCCTCACGCCAAGCTATGACTTTATACTTGACATTGATCCAAACTTCAAACCCACAACAGGGCCCCCACGTCCTATCCCTCAGCTGACAAACAATTTGTTGGTGACGGTCCTCTGTAGGCGTGAGCGCTGACAACTGACAAGCAATGTTTTTTTTTGCGTATACAAAGTGGATTTTCTGAGTGCTCCTCTGGCGTTTCAACACATGACCAAACACACGTGTGAATTTGTTTGCCACAAAGACAATCATTACCATGTCTGTCTCCATCAGCAACCTGTCTTTATGAATACATGTCATGTAGTGGATCAAGTCCTTGCTGTGTGTGCTCTTGTATGACTAATGATTGGGGTTTCTCTGCAGCTCTGCAACTTCAGGGCAGATTTTGAGAGCTCAGGCTTTCACCTCAAATATATTGTTGGTCCGTTGCAACACTTTTGAGCTACATGTCAGAGAATTAATTACCCGATCCAGAAGTAAACCAATAGAAACTAGGCTAGATTAGCTGTTTATGATATTGTTGACAGTCTTGTCAGAGATCATCAACGAGATTCAGTCGCGGGAGGATTTTTTTATTGGGCGGATGGTCGGCGTGCCAGGTCGGCATACACTCAACAAAGAGCTACAGTTAGTTTCAGAATGGGTGGCAAGGAATAGGTTAGTCCTAAATTTTTCAAAAACTAAAATCATTGTATTTGGGACAAATCATTCACTAAATCCAATTACCTTAATATTGTAATGAATAATGTGGAAATTGAGCAAGTTAAGGTGACTAAACTGCTTGGAGTAACCCTGGATTGTAAACTGTCATGGTCAACACATGTTGATACAACAGTAGCTAAGATGGGGAGAAGTCTGTCCATAATAAAGTGCTGCTCTGCCTTCTTAACTTCTTAACAACGCTATCAACAAGGCAGATCCTACAGGCCCTAGTTTTGTCGCACCTTGACTACTGTTCAGTCGTGTGGTCAGGTGCCACAAAGAGGGACTTAGGGAAATTACAAAATGACTCACAACAGGGCAGCATGACTGGCCCTTAAATCTACACGGGGAGCTAACATTATAGACATGTATGTCAATCTCTCATGGCTCAAAGTGGAGGAGAGATTAACTTCATCACTACTTGTTTTTGTAAGAGGTGTTGACAAGCTGAATGCACCGAGATGTCTGTTTAAACTACTAGCACACAGCTCAGACACCCATGCATAGCCCACAAGACATCTTATACCCCACCAGAGGTCTCTTCAGTCCTCAAGTCCAGAACAGACTATGGGAGGCGCACAGTACTACCTAGAGCCATGACTACATGGAACTCTATTCCATATCAGGTAACTGATGCAAAAACTGATAAAATACACCTTTATGGAACAGCGGGGACTGTGAAGAGATGTGTGCACACACAGGTACAGACACGAATACACAACGCAAACGCTAGCACACGCACTCCACACACACGTACACTACCGGTCAAAAGTTTTAGAACACCTACTCATTCCAGGGTTTTTCTTTATTTGTCACTATTTTCTACATTGTAGAATAATCGTGAAGACATCAACACGATTAAATCACACATATGGAATCATGTAATAACCAAAAAGTGTTAAACAAATCAAAATATATTTTATATTTGAGATTCTTCAAATAGCCACCTTTTGCCGTGATGACAGCTTTGCACACTCAGCTTTGCACACAAATACAAGTACAAACATAATTATAAATCATTTGTAGACCTGAAATTGACCACACGAATCCCAAACAGAATTAATATCGGACTAAAACATAATCATTTCTATATGATCACGTGTCCCTAATGGGAATACTTGGGAACAGATTTCCAAAATTAAAATCACTTGGGGCTGATTTCCTGGTGTTTTTACAGTCTTTTATGTCCAACAATGCTCAGAAAACATGGGGGGACCAAATAAAACCACCCGCGGGGCAAATTCGGTCTACAGGCCTCTAGTTGGAGAACCCTGACCTATGTAATCAGAATGATGCTATGATATCAGAATGCTGTGGTACAGTTGTAGTAGATTTTAAAAAACAGTAATTGCATGCCATGCATATTTTCAGGAAACTGATAAATGTGAGTTATGCAGATAGCACTAGCATAGCGCTTTAAGGCCACTTCATATCTAAAGCTCCCTGAGCACTGAAATGAAATTCTCTCGAGCAGAGTGATAGGGTGTCGTGTTCTCAGCGAGAGAGCAAAGACCCCTGCTCATTCTCCACGGCATTCCTTGAGCTAAATCATCACCAAAGCGGTCCTAAAATAAGCAGTTTCACAGGAACTCCAAATAAATGACACAATTTACATAAATAGTCTGTTTCCACATCCCCCCCCAGCAGAAGAATGTACCATAATGCTACTGTTTATCTATGGTCTAGCTAGCTTGTCTGTTTCAAAGGCGGAGGAGGAGTGACCTGACCTGGGGAGATCATGGGAGTTTAGCTGCTTTAACCCCCAAAACATGAACCTTTTCTGTGGGGTTGCTGTGATTTACTATGTGCCAAAGGCCAAGTAGCTCCCAACAATATGATTTACAGAGTGCAAAGGGATTTGGAATAAGACTTAAAGCCATTTAAGTTTACAACAGGGTTCACTTCATTTCATATCAGCCATCCACAGAGGCTTTCCAAGACACTGGAGAGCAGCGTCACTGACGACCGTACAAGTAGTTTACGGTCCATCTATGTTATTTACGCATAAAATGCCTGTTGCCTGTATGTGATTGTAGTAATATGCAAATGGCTCCTAAATGGATACCGAAGGTGGAGCGCTCTTTGAGTTGTTTCTGCTCTTAACAATATCCCCCGAAACACGAGGAGGAGCAAGGAACAATATTTCCCCTCTACATAATTCATGCCGTGTTTGACTTTTAACGGTGGTTCTAAATCCTGACGCAAGACCCCATTCAACACTGTATACCACAGCATCAATTCTTAATGCAGTTTTATGAACTGCATCAGTCCTATGTATTTATATAATTTATAATAAAAATTCTAGACTGTAATTTAGTAACATTATATTTCCCCCCAGGGATTGAATATGACTCAAAGATCACTCTTGGGCATGTTTTTATTGACAGCAGAGATCAACTTCATCTCATTTCACCAAACTTCTCAACTGAGGACACATATTTCTTCATTTTCTCAGTATAAAAGTATGAGATTTAATCTGTGCAGTTTGTTTCAACACATTACACATTATTTATTTAACTAGAGAGGGATTCTACTTTGAGTTATTGGACTAGAATAATATCAGGCTGGACCTCAAACTTCTTGCCTATAGCTTAATGTACCATACAGTAGTATCAGTAGGTTGATCTATGCAATCCTCAATAACCAGTGACACATGTTGGCATGGATAATTTGTCTGACTTTTAAGGATGGTCTCACATTTCGGAGAGTTTGAGGGGCAAGGGGTGGAAAAGGACACGTCAAAACGGGGATGTACTGTGTGTCCACCTCTATAAATGCGATCATAAATCAGCTGTCCGCCCGGCTACCCACTCCACCCTGCTGTCAGTCCCTTACTGGGCCAGGAATTCAGGCTCCAAGAAGGTTGTCATAGATCTTCATAAGAGAGAGAGAGTCCATCTTTTAGTCCATGAAACAAATTCCATGTGCCGTCCAGGCCTCTATACTCACATCTTTGTCTGTCTCGCCAATGATGAATAGTTAGACGTTTTTTTTTACAGGGCAAAGATGGGTACTGTGACAAATGTGCCGTATTTTTTGGAACGACGTGACCTCTGAGTAACATGCTTCTTTTTACGCACGCACGCACGCACGCACGCACGCACGCACGCACGCACACACACACACACACACACACACACACACACACACGTAGCTGATTTTGTCATGGTCAACACTTTGACAGTGGAGTGACTGGATGGCCTGAAGTCTGCACACTAGTTCTGTGTCTCGACGATTATTCATGTTTTACATTCACGCTGTAAGATATGGATCATATCATTTGAACAAATAGTAGGGATGAATTAATGAATAGGTAAATCATATAGAGGAATAAGATACAACATTTAAACAGATAGCTATGAGATTTGCCGTTATGAATGGGACATGACAATTGCCTGGCTACCCAGACTCCTTTGCTCCAGCCAAACGCTAGGCCACGCCCAGGGCTGTTGTTGCGAACAACAGAGCAACGGAAGACTAGCGTGAGTCGTCAGGCAAACGCTACAATGCTTAAACTCACTAATTTCTCAACTCAAATGAAAACTGGGAAATAAACTAGTAAAATATTTGACAACTGTGTATACAGTTGAAGTTGGAAGTTTACATACACCTTAGCCAAATACATTTAAACTCACAATTCCTGATATTTAATCCTAGTAAAAATTCCATAAAAAGTCCCATAATGTCAAGCAAAGAGGCACTGAGTTTGAAAGTAGGCCTTGAAATACATCCACAGGTACACCTCCAATTGACTCAAACAATGTCAATTATCTGTAGCCTCTAAAGACAGGATATCATTTTCTGGAATTTTCCAAGCTGTTTAAAGACACAGTCAACTTAGTGTACGTAAACTTCTGACCCACTGGAATTGTGATACAGTGAATTATAAGTGAAATAATCTGTCTGTAAACAGTTGACGGTAAAATGACTTGTGTCATGCACAAAGTAGATGTCCTAACCGACTTGCCAAAACTATAGTTTAACAAGAAATGTGTGGAGTGGTTGAAAAACGAGTTTTAATGACTCCGACCTGAGTGTACGTAAACTTCTGACTTCTACTGTAGATATTTTACATTATACAGTAGTTCAGTTTTCTTGGGATGATTAGGTAGTCTAATTAATAGAGACCTACACATGTAAATCTCATCAATGCACATATCTCACGTAAGTGCTTTTCACTCTTAATAGTGCTTTTCACTCTTAAGCAAGCAAAATGAATGCATGAAATCCCAAGCCAATTATGTATTACTAATAACCAAATAGCACATCAACCTAATTTTCAAATAACCGTAAAAAACAATCAACTTCAGATTGAAGTGAAGTACAAGTTCACAACAAAACCGTTTCTGCACTGTGTAAAATATACAAACGTTTCCAAGCGTTCCCCGAGAGGAAGTATCCGCCCAGCATTACTCCATGAGCATGACATGTTGAAAAAGATACGTGGGTAATCCGCATGGCCTGATCCAATTAGTGCGTTGATTTGAACGGAGAAATAGATATACTGACCCAACAGCAGTGACCCTGGGAGCGCATAGCACCATCTGCAAAATGGGTCACACAATCAGGTCCCTGGTGTATTCTATTGATGTAGCTGTACAAATACCTTGCAATAGTTTGCTGCCTAACGTAATACAGATGTTTTCCTGGAACTCTGTGGCATGTTTTGATGAGGTTTGATCCAAATGTAGGGCTGTATAGAGCTGTAGGGCTGTATGCAATGCAGTGGTACATCTATGACAGTTTAACTCCATACACAAGGGGTCATAGTTTACCTTCCATACCAACTATATACCCGACAACAGGCAACCCAGCCCCAGACTCAGGACTGCCCCTTGTCTCAAAATATTGCTTGTGAAAGTTGTATATAGTCTATAAAATTGCACACTGTAGCTAAGATTTTATTATTTTTTTTTACAAAAAAGGACTATCGGAAACACTCAAACACACACAGAAACATATCCTCACACTGTACATTATTTTCCCACTCACCCAAACACACTCCCAGGAACCAAAAACAAATGGACCGGGACATAATGCACCTGCCTTGTGATTTAGCCTGTGTAGACTAGGTCTGGCTCCTCTCTCACCCACACATGCCTCCCAGGCAGCTGACTCCGGGTTTCTGGACAGCACCGCGCTCCACTCCACCAACATCCTCTCCTGTGACAGCAGCATCAGTTGTTTCTGTTGGCTAACGACTGCATGGTCTATTTTCCCCTTCCATCTGGGGCCAGGTTCTATAGAGCCTTTACGTTAGAGCCAGCTTTAAAACATCTCCCAGCCACCTGTGAAATGCCACTGCAGATAGACTGAAACATTGGATTTGCAATGTGTCTGGAGTTGTTGGTCATGTGATCGGGGAACATCTAGAAGTGATGTACATATGGAAGCTGACAGCAGGCGTGGATGAGCAAGACTGTAGTGAGATTTACACTCATTTAACCCTTTTTTGTTTGGTAAACTTCCAGTGACTGCTCCAACATTAACCAGCTCTCACTCTTTGTGCCTGAGTAACTTAATTCCGTTATCGGATGAAGCTCTTTCAATGGTTGACACTGGCCGGTTGTTGTTTTCGAACAGGTGTTTCCGTGTGGGTCGATAATACCATTCCATGGACCCAAAAGTTTGCGCGAGCATGTTCAATAGGTTGATGCAAAGTCACGACACATTCATTGGGATGACTGCATCCCAAAATGGATGACCGGTGGACAGATTTGAAACTAGTGGAGGGTGAGGTGACAGACTATAGTATGTGTGAAACACCGGAGGTTGGTGACACCTTAATTGAGGAGGACGGGCTCGTGTTAATGGCTGAAATGGAATGCGTGCAATGGTATCAAACACATGGTTTCTGTGTGTTTGATGCCACTCTATTTGTGCCATTCCAGCCATTATTATGAGCCGTCCTCCCTTCAGCAGCCTCCACTGGTGTGAACGTAGACTTGTAGTGTACAGTCTAAAGGAGCAGGGTCGGATAAAGGGCAACAACAACACTAGCTTCACAATCAATCGCACTGATTGGAGGGTTATTGGTGTGTGAAGGATGATTAACAACTTGCCACATCGATTACAAACGAATGACTAAATTACAACCCTTTCCATATGTAATTCATTTAATGAGTACAAACATGTGCAATTATGCTCGTATAAGCTTATTATTACTTGCTTTGATGATATGACCACAGAACTTAAGGAAATAACCCGTGCACTAGTCGTGATACACGTCAGTAGTGATTTTTGAATAGGCAAACAGTAGTAAATGTGCCCGTTTTCAATAGTAATTCAAAAGGCTTTGTAGTGACACAGAACTACACACACACACATGGCTGTTGTAGGGTTGAGTAGACACACAGAAGGAATGTGTAGACATTGTGTAGTAATTCAGTAGTGACCGTGTAGGAATTGTGTAGGTATGTGTAGGTTTAAAGTAGTGGATACTCGACAGCTCAGTAGTTACACGGTGGTCATTAAGGGAGAATTATGTCTTAAGAATTATGTCGAAACATGTAGTGTTCTCCAGTAGTGAAACATCCCAATGTATCATTCACAACTACTTAAATGACTGCATAAATCACTACTGGTTTACTACAGATCTCAAAAGCAAGGTTTTGTAGGTTTTGTGTAGCTCTTGTGTGGTACTGTTGCGTGGTAATTCAGTACTAACAACTGAACAGCACATCTTCTCCATGGAAATGACGAGACGTTAAAGTAGACGTTTGGCAATTCAAACGGACGACTACGACTGTTCTCATTCAAAAGGTCCAAGTCATCATCCCAAATGGCACCCTGTTCCCTAGTTAAGTAGTGCACTATGCGGGGAATAGGGTGTCACTTGTGACGCATGTCGGATCCAGAAAGAGCTGAGTTCCTAAATAGTCAGGGAGGAAATCGCACGAGACCAGAGCGGTCTGCCTTGGGTTTCATGGATATATGAATAAATAATGTAATTGTTCATTAGCTTTGGTGTTTTTAATGATTTGTTGTAATTGCTTGGGTTACTGAAGCCTAATCATGAAAAATATATATATATATTTCATCCCCAAAAATGAGTACGTCATTATTCAGATGTGAACAGGCGGGATGTACTGGAACTGTGGTTTTCTGTTTGTCTTAATTTACATCAACATATATTTATAAATTGTATTTGCTCCATTTCTTTTCCATCTAAAAATGATGACAAATGCATACCGCAAGGGGAAGCTGACAGTTCTAGGCCAACAATGAAGCATTATCTCACCCAATAATACAACAAAAAAAACACACTATAAAACAGAAAAATACATTTGGTGAAATTTGTCACAGGGGTTTTCTGAGAGACAAATATCTCTGTCAACCGTAACACTACCTTTTCCCACACTGTCACATTATGAGTGTGTTCCATTTGGATCAAATTATGTAAGTCCCACAGAAAATATATTCCGCACATCTCTTGACGTGTCTAATGAAAATGGATGCCTGGGTGGAGTGGATGGGACTGGACACCTGACGGTCTTTTGTTTCTCTGTCAGTGCACAGCAGTCGGCTCTATCCAGATCCAGCCACAAGGCTCCTCCAAGGAAATGAAGACGTCTCACCTAATGGGAAGCCTAATGACTATGGACAGATGGAAGACAGCTCCTTTTACCACATATGTGTTTCACTTTAACGAAGGGACTGCTTGTTGACAGAACTGTTCGGAGAGGGGAGAGAGTGCGATCTGTCACTGTGCTGATTTTATTCTCCACCTTCTGTGGATTTGGGCTTGTAAACACTCAAGGCTGAAATGTAGTTTTTGTGAAAATATTATTTGATATAATACACTCACGGCACAGTACATGTTAATGCCTGTTCGTGGTTGGTGATTTGCTCAAGCCAGTAGTCATGGTTTTTAATATAGTGTGTGTGAGCTCCCGCACGCTCCCATGTTCGTGTGTGACTGGCGTATGTGTCTGTGCTTGGGTTTCCATGCTTTGTGTGAGTGTTTGTGCTTGTGTCTCATGTCCAATGTGCGTGTTTGTGAATAACAATGGGCTACAGACATTTTCCCCTTCATAAACACCAGGTCAATACCCCCGCTAGGATCCCTGCTCCCAACCAGACCGGTTAGATGTCACAGTGTGTAAAAATAGAAGCTGGCAAATCATCGCATCCAATTTATGAAGTAATATCGAGACTGTAACAACACATTGGAGAGCTGGGGAAGATTGATGGTCCACAAGTCAAATATTTAGCTCAGCCATGCTATACAATTGATACCTGCTATTGGGTGTCAAAATAGTTTCCAAAAACCTGTCATCTTTTACCATCTCCATGAGAGTTCAATAACCAACGTCAACGGCTAAAGTTTTATTTTAAAGCCCGCCTTGTTCTCGACTCCTCCAAGACATATCTCGTTCCTAATGCATCAGATGTTTTTAGTTTCTTCGATAACAATATGACTGTCAATTAAAAACCGTAAGAAAACCGTTCTTTGCTGTTGTGTTGTTTCCCTTCAGAAACATAACAAGCTGTAGGTGTACTGATCAAACCCCATCAAGACCTTGGAGAGCTTGGTCAACCATGGACTCACTTATAGTTGGAGTAGTTTCAAATTGTCCAGTAGCACTCCCTGCATGCGGTGATAAGCTGCAGTCAGACCTGGGAAACTGCAGAGCGGCACGATTGTCATCATTGAAAAATGGAGACGCAGTGGAAACGGGACAGAAATAGCAGGTGGGCTACCACGCAAAAATAAGTGGCACATGTTGTCTTTCAAGGGTTGTTCCTACGTCTCTGACTGGGCAGGGCACCATCAATCACCAGTCTGCCCCCCCCCATCAGGGGCTCTGTTCATACACTGACCCCGCCCAGCCAACTTCAAAGATGTACAGGGGGGTTGAGGGGTGTGTCAGTGAGGTACTCTGCCCATTTTCTCAGGAATGTCCTATAAGTCACACATACAACTTTGTTTACAGTTCTTGATTCTATTGGGCCTTTGACTAGATCAAGTGTATTTTACATGTGAGATGGACTTTGAGTGAGGGGGTTTAAAGGCAGTTTGCAAAGCAAAACTTGAATTGAAAAGATATACTTTTTGTTGTGTGTAACATCTGAAACCTTGTTTCGGTCTATTACTTACATGCTGTGCTGCAGGCAATGGATTTGAGTGGCATTTTCAGTGAGGGACTCTCCCTCAGAAACCCAACTTTGTTTACAGTTCTTGTTGTCATGGGGTCTTTGAAATACTGGATCAAGTGTGTTTTAGGAGTGAGAGGGACAGCTTGAATTGAAAAAAAAATGTGCGTTGCTTTAAGTGCAACATTTGAAACATTATTTGGAGCTATCGCTGACGTTCAAGGTGAAATTAATTTTAATGGCATTATCTGTAAATGCTAGCTTAATGATGTCATAGTCTGTGGTGCACAGAAAGTTCAATTTGTACAAAGAGTTCAAACCAGCGCTTTCTTACAGCTAATCCAGCCAAATACCTGCCAGTGTCAAAAGCAGCAAAGTTAATATTTTCTACCTGCTAAGGCACAAAAGGTTGCTCAACAACATCATTCTGTCCATATTTGGACATTATTTCCTCACAAACAAAAACCTATTTTCAGCAAAAATAATGAAGATTTTTCTCTGAAGATCTGTATGTTATTAATTCATAGTATTTACCATTTCCAACATTTCAATAATAAATACTAAAAAGAAGGCACCAGCCTTTCTACAGCCATTATCTAAAAATAAGCCCCTTCCAAGTCCATCCCCACTCCCCATGTTATATGTGAGAAGAACAGTTGTGACGAGAAAAAGGGAAATGTCATGATTTCTGCCATGAAGTAGCCTCACCCCATGGAGAGAGATAGAGAATGGAGTGGTGGCATCACCGCATGCATAATTCATGAGTGTAAATTAACCCTGAGTGGGGCTGCTCCATCAATCAGGGAAGATGCCATAACAGGGTGCAGGCTGGGGGTGCAGGCAGGGCCAGGCCGAGGGGGCGAGGGGCTTGAAGTATCGAGGGTGGCGGTTGGAGGTTGGAAGGGGTAGGGTGGTTTGTCAAGGGGAGTGTAACACCCACCCATGTGTCATAACTTGCTCCTAGAATTAGCCACCCACCATTTCAACAGGTGGCCTCTACAGTAATGTATGGCATGTGGGTAGGCCCAGACTAACGGGCTTGAATTTGAAGGAGCAAACTGGGCTACTTTGAACGCAACAGCAGACAGACGACTGGGCTGTGTGGATCCCCCATAACAAAGAGAAAACTTGCCGTACTTTCTAAAATCATTTGAACACAGTGACATTTTTGTGATGTGTTATGGTATCAACGAAAGGCTTTATAGTGGAGTATTTCAATGTGAGCATTAATCTGAGCACAAATGCCTATCTGGTGCTGAGCTACATTTTTAGAAATGAATTCCTTTAAAAACAAATTAAATGTATTTGTGTATTTATTTTTTTATTCCCCCCCCACACTGTTGTGAAACGCAGGGAAATATTTTATTGATTGCCTTACAGCCAGCTATGTGGGGCACTTACTAGAGAAGCCTTTTTGCACCTGTGATACATTTATTCTGGATTCTGCAAGAGCAATTCTTATGTAACAAAAGGAGAAAAAAAAACATGAAACAAGTGCCAACAAAAAGCTATACTTGCTGTTTTAAGGAGACCCACGAGAGCGTCCATATTAGCGTCACTGGGTGCAATGACACACGTGCATGTGTGAATTCCCTGCATGTTCTTTGTATGCTACCAATTATTTGTTTATCACAGTGCTAGAGGGTGCTGTATTCTATAATATCCTGTGAAGATAGATTCAATTTGAAGATATTACATGATGTTTGGCCTACAGTATACTACCCTCCTTCAGGTTTTTGCCTCAATCAATATAGTACACTTCTTTGCAGCATTGTACTGACAGAAATTAAGTTCCATCAAAGGCACGATAAACTATAGTTCCTGCATACAAGCCGCATTAGAGATTCAAAGCATTATCCAACGGAGAGAAAGGCTATTAACTTGGTTTTCTGGGACAGAGTCCAAGTCTGATCAGAATTCTGCTGTGGTTAAATCCCCACAAGAGTTCCTCAAACGTGGCTGGCTCTTTCTTCCGACACGCGGACACAGACATAATGATGTTAGCCACGATGGTCTTATGTGGATGGCTGTTTGTTTAACTGCATATTCATTGGCTGTTTAACTGCATATTCATTGGCTGTTTGTTTAACTGCATATTTATTGGCTGTTTGTTTAACTGCATATTCATTGGCTGTTTCCTGATGAAACTGGTGGAAACCTCTCGGAGCCACCACTGATGAATTGCCATGGAGCTTTTGGCGAAGACCTTTGTTTAATTTTCTCCACCTTGGCACACCATGCGTTAGAGTGAATTGGGTAAATTGACTTTGAAAAACGGCTGTGGCCGTTTGGCCTGTGGTACACAGTGACATACATACACAGATGTTAAAATCTGCTTTTGATGGAAATGGGGATGCATGAAAGAGGGATAATGTTTGTGCTCTTACTCCCAAACATTATTGTCCAATTTAGGACCGTAGTCCAATGTACACAGCTCAGGTGTAATACTTTTACTTTCCCTCGTATTTCTCTATTTAGGTCATGCAACAGTTGGGCTTCGGTGAGACGGAAAGTTGTCATAATCACTCACCGACATAAAGGATTCAACAACAATACTTTGAAAATCACCTTGCTCTTTTGTTCTTATATATATATATTTTTTAAAAGCTTTTGTCAATGTTGGGTTCATTGGAAAGTGTCCAAAAACCTACAATGTGTACTGTATCTCCACTGTACGTTTGTTGCAAATCCTTGACATTTTTCGGTCTACCTACATTCCACATTCAACCGTAAGTTAAAAGTGAAATGACAGGCTACATACACTGAGTGTACAATACATTAGGAACACCTGCTCCCAGGTGAAGGCCATGATCCCTTATTGATGTCACCTGTTAAGTCCACTTCAATCAGTGTAGATGAAGGGGAGGAGTCAGGTTAAAAGAAGGATTTTTAAGCCTTGAGACAATTGAGCCAACTTGACACAACTGTGGGAAGCACTGGAGTCAAAATGGAGTCCATGCCCCGACAAATTGAGGCTGTTCTGAGGGCAAAAGAGGGTGCAACTCAATATTAGGAAGGTTTTCCTGATGTTTTGTACACTCAGTGTATGTGGCTACCTTGTAACTACATAGATACAGTATTAGCGACAACGTGGGAGACAATCTAAAGATACATTAGTTTTTAGCCAGCGCCTGTGAGAAAAAGTTGAGGAATTCTTCACTTGTTTATTTATTCAAACTGTCAATAAAATGTAGAAATTAAAACCGTTCACCCTAAAATCAAAACAGATGACACATACTTCAAAGAAAGTCAATGACCAAGCAAAGACAACTGGGATAGAGAAACATTGGAAGAAGTTCAATAACATTGAAACCCATGAAAGTCCTGGCCCGGCCCGGCCTGTGCACTAGCCAATGCCAACAGCCTTTCGAAGGTTTTGATTTGCTCCGTCATAACTCAACCGTTGCCCACATTAATCTATGAGCGAGACTGGGGGCACAGTATTCATTCTCTGGACAGGCCTCTCTACGCAGGCGTCCATCTGCCCAAGAAGCAGGGCACGGAGTTCAACACATGGGCCTGCGTCCCAAATGTCACCCTATTCCCAATGTGGCGCCCTTCTTTTGATACGGCTCTGGTCAAAAGTAGAGCACTATGTAGGGAATAGGGTGCCATTTGGGATGTAGACATGGTCTAATTACCCTAAAACCAGCTGGTGAGAGAGGGCAAGTATCCTGCTTTTGCTCTGTGGAGTTCTTTCTTATCTTGTGCATTTAGCCAGCTCTGCCAACATGACTTTACACAGGGCCCAGATGGAACAGTGTATGTCAACATCTTGAGCTCCATTCATCCTGTGGTCTTCTTTATTGAATGGCCATGGGCTTCAATGCCAATCAGTATGGCCTGCATCTGGCGATGGCACAGCTCCGATACAAAAGCACATATGCCTGTCCACTGCGGCAACATATAGATTTCCCTTCTTTGTGGTTGATTTGTCATGGGATATGAAACTTGTGACATTGATACTATATTGAACTGAGTTACTTCCTTAATTGAACTGAGAGGACTCAAAAGGAGATGTTGAGCAAATTGAGCTGTAACACACATGCTGATTCTATGGCCCTCCAAGGCTAGTTAAGCAGCACTCTGGATTGGAGATCTAGACATGACATAACCCTGATGTGTTCTTAATGGCGCCAGCAGGCCTGTCTCCCTATCTGGAGGGAATGTGAAAACGGTCATATCAGTGACTGACTTCCAACTGATAAGACGTGTAGTGGTGGATCACTCAGGGCTTTGACACAGGGAATGAAAGAACTTGACATGAATGTGCCCACAATGGTACTGACAATCAGCCATGGCTTTTACAGGGGAGTTTTAGAGATGCCACTCTCACCAACATCTTCCAACGGCACTTATCTATCAATCAATCAAATGTATTTATAAAGCCCTGTTAACATCAGCAGATATACAGAAACCCAGCTTATAACCCCAAACAGCAAGCAATGCAGATGTAGAAGCAAGGTGGCTAGGATAAACTCCCTAGAAAAGGAAGGAAGCTAGGAATAAAAAAGAGAGGAACCAGGCTCTGAGGGGTGGTCAGTCCTCTCCTGACTGTGCCGGGTGGAGATTACAAGAGTACAAGGCCAGGTTGTTCTTCAAGATGTTCAAATGTTCATAGATGACCAGCAGGGTCAATGATAATCACAACAATGATAATCACAGGAGTAAATGTCAGTTGGCTTTTCATAGCCAAGCATTCAGTTTGAGACAGCAGGTGCGGTAGAGAGAGATAATCGAAAGCAGCAGGTCGGGGACAAGGTAGCACGTCCGGTGAACAGGTCAGGTTTCCCTAGGCGCAGGCAGAACAGTTGAAACTGGAGCAGCAGCACGACCAGGTGGACTGGGGACAGCCAGGAGTCATCAGGCCCGGTAGTCCTGAGGCATGATCCTAGGGCTTAGGTCCTCCTAGAGGGGAGGGAGAGAGAGAATTAGAGGGAGCATACTTCAATTCACACAGGACACCAGATAAGACAGGAGAATTACACCAGATATAACAGACTGTACCTAGCCCCCCGGCACATAGACTATTGCAGCATAGATACTGTAGACTGAGACAGGGGTTGGTCCGCCGATACCCCCAGACAGGGCCAACCAGGCAGCATATACTGTAACCATACCCACTTTGCCAAAGCACAAGCCCCCACACCACTAGAGGGATATCAACAGACCAGCAACTAACTATCCTGAGACCAGTCTGAGTATAGCCAACGAAGATCTCCTCCACCGCATGAGCCCAAGGGGGAGCTAAACCCTACAGGAAGATCCCGTCTGTGACTCAACCCACTCAAGTGACGCACCCCTACTAGGAACAGCATGGAAGAGCACTTGTAAGCCAGTGACTCAGCCCCTGTAATAGGGTCAAAGGCAGAGAATTCCAGTGGAAAGAGGGGAGCCGGCTAGGCAGAGACAGCAAGGACAGTTTGTCGCTCCAGTTTCTTGCCATTCGCCTTCACACCCCTGGGCCAGACTACACTCAATCATAGGACCTACTGAAGAGATGGGTCTTCAGTAGAGGCTTAAAGGTTGAGACAGAGTCTACGTCTCTCATATGGATAGGCAGACCATTCCATAAAAAATGGAGTTATATAGGAGAAATAGAAATTCTAGGGTCAATAAGGGGGCCTGCGTTTTGTGGCCGTAGCGTACCTGTAGGTATGTACGGCAGGAGCAAATCGGGGAGAGAGGTAGGAGCAAGCCCATGTAATGCTTTGTATGTTAGTAGTAAAACCTTAAAATCTTTTGCACAAACTGAAGTTTATTTAGTGCTTTATCATGTTTCATCGAAAAGTACAGCTGTGTGTCATCCGCATAGCAGTGAAAGTTGACATGGTCTTTTCCGAATGACATCACCAAGAGGTATAATATATAGTAAAAACAATAGTGGTCCTAAAACGGAACCTTGAGGAACACCAAAACATACAGTTGATTTGTCAGAGGACAAACCATCCACAGAGACACATTGATATCTTTCCAACAGATAAGATCTAAACCAGGTAAGAACTTGTCCATGTAGACCAATGAGGGTTTCTAATCTCTCCAAAAGAATGTGGTGATCGATGGTGCACCAAGGCCTAGGAGCACAAGGACAGATGCAGAGTTTTGGTCTGACACATTAAAAGGTAATTTATCACCTTCACGAGTGCAGTCTCAGTGCTATGATGGGGTCTTAAACCAGACTGAAGCGTTTTGTAAACAATATTTTTCTTCAGGAAGGCAATGAGTTAATTTTTTTAAATTGAGAGGAATGGGAGATTCATTAGAAGCTGATTTTTTATTTTTATTTTTATTTTTAACATTTTTGGGGGTTAAGGTTTGGCTTTTTCAAGAGAAGCTTAATTACTGCCATTTTTAGTGAGATTGGTACACATCCGGTGGATAGGGGGCCATTTATTATGTTCAACATAGGAGGGCCAAGCACAGGAAGTAGCTCTTTCTGTAGTTACGTTGGAATAGGGTTCAGTATGCAGCTTGACGGTTTCGAGGCCATGACTATTTTCATGAATGTCAAGAGATACAGGATTAAAAAACTTCCGTGTCTCCATTGATCCTAAGTCCTGGCAGTTCTATGCAGCTGAGCTTTGGAGAAATACGCAGATTCAAAGAGGAGTCCGTAATTTGCTTTCTAATGATCTTTCCATCGAAGAAGTTCATGAATTTATCACTGCTGAAGTGAAAGCCATCCTCTCTTGTTGAAAGCTGCTTTTTAGATAACTTTGCAACAGTATCAAAAATACATTTTGGATTGTTCTTTTTCTCCTCAATTAGGTTGGAAAAATAGGATGATTGAGCAGCAGTGAGGGCTCTTCGATACTGCACGGTACTGTCTTTCCAAGCTAGTTGGAAGACTTGCAGTTTGGTGGAGCGCCATTTCTGTTCCAACTTTCTGGAAGCTTGCTTCAGGGCTCGGGTATTTCCTGTATACCAGGGAGCAAATATCTTGTGACAAATGTTTGTTTATTTAGGGGTGTGACTGCATCTAGGGTATTACGCAAGGTTAAATTAACATCCTCAGTTAGGTGGTTAACCGATTGTTGTACTCTGACATCCTTGGGTAAGTAAGAGGGAGTCTGGAAGGGCAACTAGGAATCTTTGGGTTGTCCGAGAACTTATATCACAGCTTTTGAAGATCCTTGGTTGGGGTCTGAGAAGATTATTTGTTGCGATTGCAAATGTAATTAAATCCTGGACTGATAGTCCAGGATTATGAGGAAACACATTTAGATCCAGGGTATGACTGTAGCAACGAGTAAGTCTGGAGACATGTTGGGGAAAACCCAATGAGTCGATGATGGCTCCGAAAGCCTTTTGGAGTGGGTCTGTGGACTTTTCCATGTGAATATTAAAGTCACCAAAAAGTTGAATATTATCTGCCATGACTGCAAGGTCCGATAGGAATTCAGTGAACTCAGTGAGGAATGCTGTATATGGCCCAGGAGACCTGTAAACAGTAGCTATATAAAGGGATTGAGTAGGCAGCATAGATTTCCTGACTAGAAGCTCAAGACAAAAACACAGTCATTTTTAATTGATTTTTAAAATGTTTTTATTTGCTGTCATAAATGTTATTAACACCTAGTGTAACCAGGAGGAGAGGCCCCATTTAACACAGTCAATGCATCAGGCTTGAGCCATGTTTCAGTCAGGCCAATCATATCAAGATTATGATCAGTGATTAGTTCATTGACTATGACTGCCTTGGAAGTGAGGGATCTAAGATTAAGTAAGCCTATTTTGAGATGTGAGATATTACATTCTCTTTCAATAATGACAGGAATGGAGGTCTTTTTTCCAGTGAGATTGCTGAAGGCGAACACCGCCATGTTTTGTTTTGCTCAACCTAGATCGAGGCACAGACACGGTCTCAATGGGGATAGCTAAGCTGACTACACTGACTGTGCTAGTGGCAGACTCCACTAAGCTGGCAGGCTGGCTAACAGGGTGCAGACTAGGCAGAAGGCTATCTCATTGTGGAGCTAGAGGTGTTGGAGCCCTTTCTATGTTCATAGATAAGATTAGAGAAACCCTCCAGCTAGGATGGAGTCCATCACTCCTCAGCAGGCCAGGCTTGGTCCTGTTTGAGGGTGAGTCCCAGAAAGAGGACCAATTATCTACAAATGCTATCTTTTGGGAGGGGCAGAAAGCAGTTTTCAACCAGTGATTGAGTTGTGAGAGACTGCTGTAGAGCTCATCACTCCCCCTAACTGGGAGGGGCCAGATACAATTACTCAATGCCAACACATCTTTCTAGCTGATTCACAAGCTGAAGCCATGTTGTGCTTGGTTACCTCTGACTGTTTCATCCTAACATTGTTGGTGCCGACGTGGATAACAATATCCCTATACTCTCTACACTCGCCAGTTTTAGCCTTAGCCAGCACCATCTTCAGATTGGCCTTTACGTCGGTGGCCCTGCCCCCTGGTAAACAGTGTATGATTGCTTGATGATTCTTTTTTAGGTCTAATATTGCAGATAATGGAGTCGGCAATGACTAGGGTTTTCAATTTGTCAGAGCTAATGGTGGGAGGCTTTGGCAGCTCAGACCCCGTTACGGGTGGAGGAGAGACCTGAGAAGGCTCGGCCTCTGACTCCGACTAGTTGCTTAATAGGGAGAACCAGTTGAAGGTTTCTGCCGGCTGAATGAGCTACACCGGATGAGCATGCCGAAAGCATTTCTTTCAAAAAGCCTTGAGAAAATTGTCCGGCTGCGGGGACTGTGAGGGGGGGGGGGGTTACACTACTATCTGTACTTACTGGTGATGCAGACGCTGTTTCATCCTTTCCTACACTTAAATTGCCCTTGCCTAACGATTGCGTCTGAAGCTGTGCTTGCGACAAGGCTATCCTCACCATAAGGCGATAGTTCTCCTGTATCTTATGAGTACAGCGACTGCAATTAGATGGCATACTGTTAATGTTACTACTTAGCTTCGTTGCCTGGTGGAGGTCCTGTAGAACCATGTCCAGATAAAGCATCCGGGGTTAAAAAGTTGAATGAAAAAAAAAAAACGAAGACGTTGCTAAACGTATTTAAAGTAAAAACCGAAGAGTTTGGCAGATAGCCAAGTAGCAACAAACAGCACAACAGCATGGAGACAAGTTCTGAAGTTGAGGGCGTCAGCTATTCTACTTGTCAAATGGCTGACGAACTGTGTGGTTTAAATGCCGTTGATATTATTATATCTGACAAAGTTCTGGACATTTTTGATAACATCTACAAAAAGAAGTGGCGTAATCTCTGATAAAATGTCCCTTCTGACAACTGATCATTGATTTAATCTCCAGAGGGATATACTACCGGTACCATGAAAGTGGCTCCCCTTTCAGCCAGGTAAATTTCAATGGCAACGAATTCTTCAGAACTAACCTGAGGGGTATCCTACGAAGCAGATTTAAGGAGTTATCGAGGTAACTTTGGTAAACTCTGAGTTCAACTCGGGATAACCAGTACCAGAAAAGTAACTAACATTTTAACCAGGTACATTTCTATGGCAACGAATCCTTCAGAACTAACCTGCTCCGAGGTAGGCTAACTCCACTTACCCATGAATGAAATGAGTCGTGAGTTGAGGACCAATGAAATCCGATTCCCTCCCTCTTGCAAAGATTGTATCATCATCCCCTTCATTTGAAGAAGACGACTGATTCAATATTTTATTAATGAAATGTTTTTTGGTGTAAAAAAATGCTAATGTTAAAATATTACACGTGATGACAAAATGCATTTTAAACTTCACGCAATGCACACTTTTTTTTATGACTTAATAGTTTAAAAAATATTGATAAAAGTGGGGGGAATGGTGCTGTGCACATTGATAAGCACACTAAAGCACATCAAAGAAGACATTAACTCCAAGCCTGCTGAATTTGCAATAAAATTTCTTTCATGTTAATTTGTCAAAAATGAAAAAGTGGCACTGACTCGCCCGTGGGCAGATGATTCAGCAGTCTCAATGAAAAGTTTGGCATTTGACTAGCCACGTGCGACATGCTCGTGCAGTTACAAGCCAGCTAGATCTAGCGGCAGGTGGACACAATGTCCACCTTCGTAGGACGGAATGAAGCCTGCGCTGGAATGTGTTGCTAACTGAAGCTAGCTAATTTCAGAAGAGCCTGGGGACATCTAGCTACTACGCACGTAGTATGGCCTACCTCTCTGGGCTCTCAGATAAGACAGTTGCGTCTATTGTTGTTTGAACCATAAACAAAGCGTCCTCCGTGGCGTGTAGCCCCCTTCTACATCAATGGACCCATCATGTTAATCAACCCGGGTGTGTCAGCCCAGATGGCCAGTACAGAGAAACCCAGTCCCTACAGTTACACTTTGTTTTTTTTTTGGGGGGGGGGGGGGTCAAACAGCAAGCCAGTCATCTGTCACATCAATCAAAGGGGTTGGCCGTCCAGCAATCACTCAGCTAGCTGGTGGTGGCATGGGCATCAATAACAGGGCCTGACAGCAGGCTTGGAGGGGCTGTATACAGAACTGTATAGCTCTCTCTCCTCCCCCTGTAGTCTGACCCAAACAGAGAACAGCTCACTCTCCAGCCGAGGTGCCAGCACTCTTCCACTTATTCAAATGAAGTCACGAAACTCAGTGGGAGTCCCGCTGAGGACAAAAGCAAGGGGGCCCGGACCATGGAAAGCGATGAAACATTTCACCGAATTTGGATTGCGAACAGCACCGCCACTGCCATTGTCTTCAACTAAATGGATGAAGTGTTTGTTTACTCGGTTGTCTCAATAGTCATTAAAATAATAAAACAGGGCCTGGTCCACAGAGGAAATGGAGTTGACGCATTACAATGTTTTTTTGTCACTCATGGAACAGTAAATCAAGGACTCGTTAAATAAAATAAAAACAGCCGCCATTAACACTTCAGTTTTCAATCAAGGAGGTTTGGAAAAGCCCTCGTGTTTCTGGAATTCTTCCATCCAGCAACCGTTAGACCAATTTGTCTATGAGCCTTTTCCATTGCTTTCTAAATTCTTGCTGGCCATCACACAGCAATGCTGTTGACCTCATTTTCTCTGACAAAACTAGATAGCTAATTTTATTTAGGGGGAAAATGACAATATGCATATTACAATATGCAATTACACCTTGGTATGGTTTTCAAAGGTTATTTCTTTCCATTTTATCAGGAAGAGAGTTGACATGCATGCTAACCGTAACTGCCGTTTGTGTTTCCCCGTAATTGCTCTTGATCTGGGCTAGTAGCTTGAAAGTGATTGAAGGACTTCTGTCTAGTCAACTTACACAAAGCTCTGACACACACACTTACCCCACCAGACATGCCACCGGAGGTCTTTTCACAGCCCCCAAATCCAGAACAAATTCAAGAAAGCATACAGTATTATATAGAGCCATTATTGCATGGAGCTCCATTCGATCGCATATTATTGCTCAAATGAACAGCAAACCTGGTTTCAAAAAACAGATGAAGCAACACCTCACGGCACAACGCCTCTCCCCTATTTGACCTAGTGTGTATGTTTTGGTGTTGATATGTAGGCTACGTATAGCTGATGCTTTTGCGACAGCTAATGGGGATCCTAATAAAATACCAAATACCAAATACTCTAGTCTTCTCCCAGTCCAGTGCACTTTAACTGTGAGTAACCTTGTTCCATTGACAGGCATTGATGAAGTGGTCTTAGGCTCATTGAGGACGCCTCAGGGTTGATGGGCCAGAACAGGATGTGTTACTGTGGCACCTGTGCCTTGTCAAGCATGTGACCCTCCCATTGAGGAGTCATTCTCTACGGCTAAGCCAACAGCCACAGGACCTCACTTTGTCAGAGCTTTTCCTGGGCTTTGTCCCCAAACAATGACTTGGGACAGTCTCTTTTAATTTAATTAGAGACTTGGAAAACAATAGACCGAAAGATTTAAGCTTCCTCAATGGTTATAGAATGAATTCATCATTGTTTTCTTCAGCCGTGTGGATAGTGTGAAGTGGTGGTAGTAGCTAAAAGCTTTAGCTACACTGTGCATTTTGCGTGCAGGCCAGGAATGAATGGGATAAGGGTTCATCTTGCAAATCCTTTGAGAGGTATTTCAGGGAGATTGCTTCAGAGGTTTCAGATTTGCAATTATACATCAACATTATGTTCCTTGGGCTCTTACTCTGGGCCCCTGAATGACATTACAGTTATTGACAGATGCAGCCCCGAACGAATCTCGACGATGATAAAAAAAACAACCTCAGTAATTCCTCCTACTCACTGTACCAGATGGAAGTCATTATTTTCCATTTATTGAATTATGAATGATTGAGCATTGATAATTCTGTAAATAATAAGGCAAATTAATATTCAGTGGAAAACTAGAAGACTAAATATGTCTAGATTTTCTGATGCATTGTAATGGGCACAACAAATTAAATACGATATTAAGATTTTAATAATTTTATGCAAATAAAAAAAGATGCAGCTAGACTGTAGCTATGACATTGATTTCTTGAGAAACTCTTCTTTCTTACATCGCGGCAGGTTACTTATAAAATCAAGCAAATCTGCTCCATAATGCTCCTGTGTGTCTCAAATAAAGCAAGGCTTAAACTCATGTGTGCTGCTATGCTCTGCTCTAGAGTTCCCTCTTGAATCACTTATATTTTTATGGGCAGTATTTGCAAATTCCACAAAGCCATTTTTGCTGCCAGATCAGAATTTGTTCCAGATTGTCTCTGAACGTTTGTCGGAGGACCAGTTGGGAGCGGCTATTTAATAACCTCTCCTCCTCCGGCAGACAGGCCAGCCAGGCCAGGCCGGGCACTGTGGGAGACTGGCCGGTCACTCAGGCCAAGCTATTTGTGTACTCTGGTGGCTCTTTTTGGAAGCTCTGTCTCACGCACGCTGACCCCGATCGGGACTCACTTCCCTGCTATCTTTGCTAATTAATACGCTCATATTAAATTGTCATTAATTAAAGTCACAAAGGTATTTTCATCTTTTGCAATGAGTCCTTTAATTCTATGCTTTGTATCGTTTTTTTCCCCCCGTTTTTTCTTTTTGATGCATAAAACAGGTCCAAAATGACTTTATAGTGGTGAAAACAATGCTTCTCTTCATCTTTTTTTCACGCTGCGCCTTCTGATCAATACAGGCCTTGTTCCTTTGATCAGTGAGCCTACAGTATATATACACGAAGTCCACATTAAACGGATTTTGGTAGTGAACCATAGATAAAGCCGGCGGGTGGATCTGAACTTCGAGAGAGCACATATGGGGTTAATTAGGCTGAGTTTGCTCCTGGACAGGGTTCAATTGATCCACAATAGAGACCTGCAGAATAGGTGGTCTCAGGCCATTTGGCAAGGCAATTGTGGGCAGCCTCTGAGTTAACAACATGAAAGTATCAGGTGTTAGCCAGCAAATGATCCGGGAAAGGTGAGGCTGGGATAGCAGATTGGCTGCCGGCTCCAGCCTTGTGTGTCACTACCACTGTTTACAGATGGAGAGGCAGGGGAGGGTAGCGGTGCATGATCCACACTGCTGTTTAAATACAACTCTCTGCCTTTACACATACACATACTCATAAAAAAAGCTTGCTTATATTTGTCAATGGAACACAGGCTAAGCAACAAAAGCACATATTGCAAGTTTACTCTTGGTGAACAAATATTTTCAGGAGCCCTATGCTGTATTCTTAAGCACATTTTCTAAGCATACATTGTTCTTTGTTTGGATTTTGATGTTATGTCTCCTGACTGGCTTAATTCATACCACGGGACTGTAGAGAGGACAGCAGACAATGTTTGAGGAAGCCACGAACGAACACAGCCTGGTCTCACAGACTAGATGTAACATAGTAAATCTACATCCAGGACACTCAAATTAGTATGATATGTTATGTTTGGTATGGTTATATAAGACAGAAAGTTACTTAAGGCAAAACAAAAGTATGGTGATTGGTCGGAGTGGATTGGTAGGAATGTAACGTAACATCTTGCAACCAAAATGTTGCATGTTTGAATCTCAACAACTTTAGCATTTTCGCTAATTAGCAACTTTGCAACTACTTAGCATGTTAGCTAATCCTAACCTTAACCCTTTAACGTAACTCCTAACCTTAACCCCTAAACCCTAATGCTTAGCTAACGTTAGCAACCAAGCTAACCTTAGGGTTAGCCGCCTTGCCACCTAGCTAACATTAGCCACAACCAATTGGAATTCGTAACATATCATACGCTTGCAAATTCATAGCATATCATACCAATTGCATTTCGTAACATATCATACGATTTATAATTCGTATCACACAATACAAAATGGATGATAGACATCCACAAATGAATACGTACCATACGAAATGTAACATATCATGCTAATTGGAGCGTCCCGGATTTACATGTATTATGTTACGTCTACCCCTGAGTCCAAGTTGGACAACGCTGATGCACAGTAATTCAAAACACATACAGTAGCAGGCTGGAATTTTTTCTCATTGTGGTTAGATGTATTTTAAGTCAAATCTGGATTGAGCCCACATAATATCATACATATGCATGCTGATCTAATGTTGGCTGGTGTTGCATTTGAGGTAAACCTCGTTTTCAGTGAAACAGGATAATATATTCCATGAGGCTTCAACTGAGGTTAAGAGCATGTTCTTGGATCTGGATAACACGCAGTGACAGGAAGTGTACATTTAAAGCACACCTGTATGATACTGGATGTAAATAGTGCCTTCCTTGGAAATATGTTGTGGTCTTTCATGTCCATGGTAAACATGACAGTGACGCTTTTTGGGACAGACTTTAGCATTGGAAAGTGCTTGCTTGAGGACTGGAAGAGCAATATGTTTATACATTGCCATACTGATCTGTAAGAAACAGAACCAGCTATGGAATGACAGTGACTCACGACCGAATTTGGCCTTTTGTAGCTTTTGTATTTCTCTTTGCCAGGAACCTCAAATGAATAAATAAAATGAAAATAAAATGACAATTTTCAGTGTGACGAAAGAGCTTTTATTATTTCATTTTCAGGGTGACCTTTTTGCCTCATGCATCATTTATATCCCCCCAGAAACACCTTTCAGAAAAATGAAAAATAAATATAGAAATCCCAATCCTACTTGGATTATATCTTTGTCACTGGGTATATTCCCAATGTATCTTCATTACATGCACGTGTGTGTGTGTGTGTGTGTGTGTGTGTGTGTGTGTGTGTGTGTGTGTGTGTGTGTGTGTGTGTGTGTAAATGTTTTATTTTGTATGTTTTTGCATGCATGCACTTTCATATAAATGTACAGTACACACACAGAAACAATGCGGCGTGTCAGGCAATGTTGCAAAAGTTCAAGGAATAATTCTGCCTTTCAACTGGTTCCCATTTATTTCATAGCAGAGCACTGTCATTGCACCCCCGATAAGAAGGAAAGCATCGTTGTGTAAAGAAATTGAAATGAAAATCCTTCTCCACCCAGCAGGTTGGGGGGTATTATCCTTGACTCAATGGCGCTTCCCCGGGATAGTATCTAATTCTGGGAGGAAAATGTCTTCATATGGCCACCTGCTGTCGTCAGCTTTGTCCCTGGATCACAAGTTGTTCTGGGTGACCGGTCTTGGGACACGGCGAGAGGAATGCACTCAGCTCCCCGCTGACATTTAGATCTCTTTATTTTCTCCACGGCTTTCATTCAGACAAGAACAACTGGCTGGAGAAGGAGGGAAATGCCACAGAGCCTGTATGTGTCCAGGATGAAGAGAAGAGGGTGGTGGTGGTGGGGGGGGTAGGGATTTGGGAGATCCCTGAGACAGGGAGGGGCGAGGGATGATGAGCGACAGCACACTGGCACCGCACACAGTTTGAGAACCCCACTACCTCGCCACAATACGCAAAGCCAAAATCATTCATCTCCAAGTTCTCACCCAAGGAAAAAAAAACTCTGTGAGAAATATGACAAAATACGAAAAAGTTATCTCAACAGTCTGACAAAGAGCAACAAGCCACCAGATGCATTGCTTTCTGAGCTCAATCGCAAAAATGTTGTTATGTGAAGAACATTTTGGTTGTTCAACATTCGTTAGACAAGATCATCTCCAGTAGTCCCTCTGTTTTGTGGAGAATCAGCTAGTGGTAGAGGTCAGGCATTGCTTCTGAGAACCTACTTGTACTTCTCATTCAGTCCATTGAGGGGAGGGGGCGGCTGTAATTCTTTGTGGACCTCCTATTGCCTCTAAACAAAACAATAGATCCTCACAAAGAAGTCAGCACAGAGCCAAGAGACAAATCTCATGAAAAGACACCTTTTGTTTCCCTCACGCTAAATCTGCTGGCCTGCTCCAGATAATTAATAGCCAGACATATGTTTCTGTCTCTCTTCCCTCTGTGGCTGGAAGGAAACTGTACCCATGTGATTTGTCTTTCCCACGCATGTCTACACGAGCCAGTCTCGGTTTGGGCTCTGTTCTCCTAATTTAGGGTGTGAGATATTGTGATAATTCAATTAAATAGCAGCGGAAAACACCAAATGACGTGAGGGTTCCCAGAAAACTCTGCCATGTTAATGACATTTGTAGAGAACTAGGAGGATTTTTGAATGTTTTCAATCAGTGATTTAAATCATCACCCATCCATGCAACTTACTGTGAGCCGCCACTCTAAAAAAAAAATAGACTTGGAAATAAATGTAATTAAAGCCCTTGGATCTGCCAAACCTTGGAGCTCCAAGAGATAGGCTACATTTACGCTTGACTCATTCACTGAGACTGAACAGGCCTTCACATACACAAACAGAGACAGACAGACATGCGCGTAGCCCACACGCAATCAAGCCGCTCTCGGAAATGAATATGTAACAGATAGATATACGATTTTCATGTGAAAATACTTCAACTGCAGTGTCATTCCTCATCTAAACTACATTTGATAGGCTGGTTGGCTGTGAGGCCCCTAGAAGAATGTCTCCCGTATAACGTTTCTGTCAGAGTGTGGGCCTTATGGGACCTTGGAATATAACATCACACTTCTCTTTGGATAGCTCCTACCATCCAATATTGTTTTTTATTTCCCATTGAGTTTTACATAATCAACTATTCAGTTACATGTCAATAAAATAACTGCTATAGTGACACAGAATCAGCTTAAATATGATAACGTCATTGTATAAAAACCCACAAACTTCATGCCATATGTCCTCTGAATTCCATGTGCATCCGCCTGCGACTCCTAGGGTTCATGGCTTGTTCAGTTTGTGCATCCCGAGTCTCCCCTTTCAGTGCTCTCAAACAGAGAGGTGTTTCTTGGGAGCCCAGGCACCAGGCCTTTAGACAGAGCCTCGGCCGCCGATAGGATCACCTTACGCATAAAGCTTGCCTTTGTTATCGGATATCCGCAGACTGAAGGACACAAAGCATCATCGAACCGAGTTTAATGCATACAAGATGTCCAATCAGCGCCGTGTTTGGTCATTACGGCCTCCTCGTCAGGCCTCTTCCTGTATCCAACCAAATCCCCATGCTACAGGCCCAGCAGGCCCTCAGATGATCCCAGAGGCAAGGCTCCAGTTCCCTCACTGGAGACCCCTGTCCCACAGCTTTATTTATGTTGGGCAGAATGCACATGGACCTGTGTGCCCACCATACATCAAACTCGTTAAATATTCCATTCAAGTGGAAACGTTGCTGACTCTCAGATCACATTTGATACTGTGGCAAATATTTGCCTGCTATGGAAGGTGATACCTGTTGGACTGTGGACTGTCTACCCCTAGCATTGTTTTCTGCAACTGTGACTGTGAAAGAAACACCTACTGTATGTGGTCTGGTGGGGGGAGGGGGGGGGGGGGGGTGTACTATCACTCTCCACCTCAGTCTTTCACCCACTCCTACTCACAAGCTGAGGAACCTCTCTCTCTCCCTCTCTCTCTCCCTCTCTTTAACTTCCTCTCCTATCCTCCCACTACAGAGCTTAATGATTGAAATGTGGGCTAATTCTGAGCCTGGTTAGCACTCATTATCAGCGAGGATTCATCAGAAACACTGGGCCGCTCCACTTAGCAGGAGCACTGAAGTGGAACAGCTGGCGTTCATATCACATTTAACCAATTCAATGTTGCCATTCAACTCAATGGTGAGAGAGAAAGCCATTATCAATCCTTGTGTATTTTCCACTATGTGGCAATAGTGTTATTTGTACAAGATTCTACATAAAGTACTCAGACTATCCTGCACTACCGGCGTTAAACTATGAGATAAAGTGCCAGAGGTTCATTTGAGACTCTGTTCGTCAATGGTAAAGGTTCCTCGGGTGGTCTGCTGATGTATATAGCTAATGCAGCCTGTTATTTCCCCTGACAAGCGGGCACGGAGGGCACAGAGAAAGCTCTCAATCCAAACCGTAATGGACCCATGATGGCAATTCTTTATCACCCATAGAGCTTCCTCCACGCTGGAGAGCAGACATAATTTACAAGGCAACCGCAGGAGTGGATTCATCGCTGCTGTACTAAAAAAGACATGTATCATTTCTGCCTAATGTACGTATTTAAAACGTCTGGAAAGAAAGAGACCGAATAAAATCTTCCAGATGGAGAGGTAGTCGACAGTGAGATGACAATTTGCTTCATAGGAACAACAACTGGGAGGCATTTCCTAACATGCCAGGTAATGTAAAACAGTAGCGAGAAAAAGAGACTTCACTAAAAAAAGAGAAAGAACGGGGGAATTTATAAATTTAAAAAAAGAGAGAGAATCAATCACGTAGCCACCCCCTCCACACACACACACACACACACACACACACACACACACACACACACACACACACACACACACACACACACACACACACACACACACACACACACACACACACACACACACACACACACACACACACACACACACCAGATTACGGAGTGAAGCAGACCATCAACGCAACACAGACTCTCTCCCTGTCAGTTTCCCCACATTAATCACCTGGGCAGCGGCCAAGCCAAATATGAGAATACAGAATGTTACCGTCAAAAATTAAGGGCTGTTTTCTAACCCAACTGCAGATCTTCCTGTTTCTGGATGGACGGGAGATGCTGAGAGGTGGGATCCGGTTCTCTGTGTAAAGTTACACATGCTCCTTTGGAGCCCACCGGCTCATAATTCGCTTAATGCCTTTGGTTTCCTGGGATGTTATTAATCAATATAACGTACAATGAGACTGGATGCCTGTGGAGGGTTTACACTGCAGCTAGGACCACAAGCCATGAATATTTCAGGTATTCTATTACAAGGCCGAAGCTCCCCACCCCTCCTCACATGCAGTTTTTTGGAGGTATTTCTAATATGCTTACAGAGATGTTATTTTTTTGTAATGAAATGGAAAATGTGTATTCAGTGCCTAACTTCAACATACACTACCATTCAAAGGTTTGGGGTCACTTAGAAAAGTCCTTGTTTTTGAAAGAAAATCACTTTTTTTTGTCCATTAATATTACATCAAATTGATCAGAAATACAGTGTAGACATTGTTAATGTTGTAAATGACTATTGTAGCTGGAAACGGCAGATTTTCTTAATGGAATATCTACATAGGCGTACAGAGGCCCATTATCAGCAACCATCACTCCTGTGTTCCAATGGCACGTTGTGTTAGCTAATCCAAGTTTATAATTTAAAAGGCTATTTGATTATTAGAAAACCCGTTTGCAATTATGTTAGCACAGCTTAAAACTGTTGTTCTGATTAAGGAAGCAATAAAAACTGGCCTTCTTTAGACTAGTCTGGAGCATCAGCATTTGTGGGCTCGATTACAGGCTCAAAATGGCCAGAACCAAAGACCTTTCTTCTGAAACTCATCAGTCTATTCTTGTTCTGAGAATTGAAGGCTATTCCATGTGAAAAATTGCCAAGAAACGAAAGATCTTGTACAACGCTGTGTACTACTCTCTTCACAAAACAGCGCAAACTGGCTCTAACCAGACTAGAAAGAGGAGTGGGGGGCCCCGGTGCATAACTGAGTACATTAGAGTGTCTAGCCTCAAGTTCTCAACTGGCAGCTTCCTTAAATAGTACCCGCAAAAAAACAGTCTCAATGTCAAAGGTGAAGAGGCGACTCCGGGATGCTGGCCTTCTAGGCAGAGTTGCAAAGAAAAAGCCATATCTCAGACTGGCCAGTAAAAAGAAAAGCTTAAGATGGGTAAAAGAACACAGACACTGGACAGAGGAACTCTGCCTAGAAGGCCAGCATCCCGGAGTCGCCTCTTCACTGTTGACTTTGAGACTGGTGTTTTGCGGGTACTATTTAATGAAGCTGCCAATTGAGGACTTATTTTTAATGGACAAAAAACGTGTTTTTCTTTCAAAAAACAAGGACATTTCTACGTGACCCCAAACTTTTGAACTGTAGTGAAGGTGTACTGTATGTTACGTATATAAATCATTTGCCAAAAATTAGGCGAGAAAAAAAAATCTGCAGTATTTAATCCATTTTGAATTCAGTCTGTAACACAATACAATGTGGAGTAAGTCAAGGGGTATGAATATTATCTGAAGGCACTGTAGGTATTCATTGCGTATATAAATAATTAGCCAAACGTCCACATCCTTGTGGATGCTGGTTTGCAGGGCTTGCAGTCTGTCGTCAGCTCTGTGGTACTAAAACAAACCAGTGTGTTAACTGCCTCACTCTTCAACAGCAGCCAGTGTTTGTTCTTGTTTGTTGATGCTAAACAACAGTGTGAATTGTTGCACCTGAGCATTAAGGAGATTCAGTTACACATGCCTTGCTTTTGTTTGGAAGGGTACATGTGTACTCTGGCTGGGGGATTGCAGAACCGCTGATATTTCAGAGGGGTTCAAAGCGCCACGGCCGTTTAATGTCAACAACGCTGCTGTGTTTACACTAATGCTGTCTTTAGAAGAGGGTAAGAGAGTGGGGGTGCTACGACAGGGACACGATGATGTAATGAGGCTGGAGGCTGACCTCTAACCCGTACTACAACAGGAGGCACAGGCATGTTGTTCCCGGGAGGAGAGAAGAAGAAATGCACAGGGCCCCCTCATTTTTAAAATGTAACTAGGGAAGTCAGTTAAGAACAAATTCTTATTTACAATGACGGCCTAGGAACAGTGGGTAAACTGCCTTGTTCAAAGGCAGAGCGAGAGATTTCTTTTACCTTGTCGATCCTCCAACCTTTCGGTTACTGGCCCATCACTCTAACCACTAGGCTACCTGCCACCCCATTCACAGAGTGGCTACGTCCCAAATAGCACCCTATTCCATTTATAGTGCACTACATTTGACCAGGGCTTTGACTAGGGTGTCATTTGGGACGTAATCAGTGACTCAGCTGAACTCTGACTTTAACTGCCCGTAAACACATTCCACATATGCTTACACAGTACAGAAGCTTTACTCAGCGTCACTCCATAGGAGGTGTGACGAATCAAAATGTTCCTATGCACACCACTGGACACCACATGGAAGACAAAAAAAAGAGGTGTAAAATGACAATGCCCCTATTTGTTGTTATTCTCAGAGTCTTGTCCAACCAGCTCCGTGTTGCTTGTGGAGTCTGGAGAGCACCCTTGTCATTGTTCTGTCAGGATAAACACTTTATGTAGAGGTGAACCCGGAAGACCCAGTGCTGTACCGATTCTTTTGTTTACTATCCAAAATCATGGTTGGACAATGCCCGTCCCTTGTTTTCCACTTGAACTCACGCATTACCAGTTTCCTTCTCAGAAAGGCTAGATACTGAAGGCCTAAAGACTTTCTAGAAAGTTGCTCAGATATGCACTCACTGTTTCCTTTCTTAAAATACTGCTATAATTAAAATATTAAAAAACGAGTCGCTAAAATATGTAGTATTGTAACACTTCTGGAATGGAATCGCCCTGTCATAATTAATTATGGAAAATGTTCGAAGATCTATGCCCAGACAGCCTCAGCCCTTTAACTAACTCTTTTCATTGTCCATTATTTATTTGCCTTTACTGGGGTTGTGGCTGATGAAACCTTTATAGCCATGTAGAGGAATAAAACCCTAAAGTCTGTCATCTAAAGACAGCTGACAGTTATTCAATAAGAGGACAACATGGGGTTTTAATGATTTTACTGGGCAGGGATTTTCACTTAGAGCAGGGCACATAAATCTGGACAAACACAGGGTCCTGTTCAGATGACACACAAACCAACCGCTGCCTTGTTAGAATCAATAAAGTAAAACACAATGCGCTACGAAAGCTGAAGAGCCAACTGTGAGCCACCGGAGGTCTCAATAGCCCCGAAGAATGCGTGGGAATGGAGAGCTCAGGTTAGCAACGAGGCTCCAATCCCACCAACTCTGCCATCTAATAGAATGGGAAAGAGCAATTGACCTATGAACCCGAGCTGAAAGAGAAATCATTTGTCCTAGTAATGACTGCTTTCCACATCGCCAGAGAGAGATCCATCCCAGATATATGGCCCAATCGTCACAACGTTCATTCTGCAAAACTCTGTTGAGAATAGATGAGGAGAGAGAGAAAGGGGAACGATGCTCGCTGGCTCTCATCAAAACTCCAGCTGGTGTGCAGAAAAGACGACCAGGCTGCTCGAATCACACTCCATCCTCTATCTAAACAAGAGTTATCAGATGAACACAAACAAGGCTGGATCCTGTAAAAAGAACGGAGTGTGAGACTAATTAGCAAACCCATTAAGGCAGCGGAGGTGAACAACTTACTGAATGAAAAGCTGAATGAGGAGAAACAAGTTATTTACACAAGAAAGCCAACACATTTGCATTCTAAGCTGTCCCAAGGCGAGTAAATGGGAGCTTCTGCCTATAAGTAAGGGGAGGGGTTATCTAGCCTATTAGGGAACGTCTGTGTGGACCGACGATTCTAAACATTCACCCTGCTATTTTCAGTCCGGACCGGTCCACACAATTGACAGAGGTGCTGATAATGAAGCAAACAAATGGACAAATCACTCATCTATCCTATCCGAGGCTGATTCCGGTGTTGAGTACTGTCTCCGTGTAGTAAAGTGGCCTCGCACCAGCCTCCCCAAACCTCCCTGTAATCCTGGTGAGCGTCATTAACTCCCCGTTATTGCCCCAGGCCACTCAGCCACCCTCCCATGAGCTCTCACCCCCCTGCCGGTGGTCATGTGATAATCGTCCCTAGTGTTCCATTTGAGAGGAGCCTCACTCCCAACCCTTTCGAAAACATAGCCCACTCCCTCACCTCCTCTGCTCTCCTGCTCTCACTCTCACACTAATGTCTTCCCCTCTGCCTATCTGTCTGGAATTGCACTCTCTCCCGGTGACAGCCTCTTCCAAATGGCTCCTTGATAGTCGGATATATTCGTGCCCAAATACACAGTGCTGGGGCCTTTTCTCCAACCTGCAGCTCGCCACTGGTCATCTGTCTTCCTCGAATCTATCTAATGGTGTGTTTCCCAGCCTCTCCACGCCCCACAGTCAGGTCTTCAAAGGGCTGAGAATTCGATGGCCGTTGTATTTTTTTAGAGCTGTACAGGAATATAGCTATATGTGAGTGGGAATGGTTGGCAGGCTTGACAGTTAAAATGTGCAGAATGGCTTCAAAAATATTTACGGCCTCCCGGTGCAATTTAGAGCAGTCTACAAGATATGGACACATCGAAAGATTAAATAAATAAATAATCGCTCATGAAGGCATCATTCTGGTGTTTCAATTAGCCACATAGATTTTTACATGTTTTGAGCGTATATAGCGCTCTTGGGACTGAGAGGAAATGACAAATTAATTAGCAAGCAAGTGAAATGGACGTTGCATGTAAATCCATATGATATCCTTCAAAAGGAATATCTACCAGTAAAAGATGAAAATATATGACAAGATGAATATATATCTTAGGAAGGGACTGTATATCAATTAGCTGTCAGTCAGTGGCTAACAACGTTAGCTTCCTTTTGTTGCAATTACACACCAGACCTCTTCTTCTAAACCTACAGACACTCAGACCAGACTCCAAAATGGAATCACTAACAAAGCCATCAACGTCTGACAGTTTCACAAAGAGGGAGAGAGGAGAGAAAGGGATACATCAGCAGATTCAAATATTGACCTAGCGCCCCAATTGCAAATGAGTTGCTAAATTCTTGGATAGAACGACAGTCCCTAATCTACTCTTTCTGGCAAACCCCTTTGAGATAGATTTGAGGGGGGGAATAACAACTCTCATGTTCAAGCAGTAACTTTGTATTCTATTTGAAATTTTAGTTTAATGATGCAAAAAATATTCTTTGTTTCCCATCTCCAGTGAATATACTGTATTTGTGGATGTGCTGGCAATCATCGCTTGTGTATAGTGTGTTTGCTATTGGGAGTGTTGTGGTGTAACGTGAACATTGGAATGCTGCTCTCTGGATATGGAAAGGTCAAAATGTCAGGCTCTCCAAATTCTCTTCATAGAATAATTTGGGGAGATGGTTGGATTTTTACTTAGGAGTGAGTCGAAAGGAGAGAACGGGGCAGAGGTCACACACAGGATGAATAATCAATTAAATGGGAATTACAAGTGTTTCACGTATTTACCAAACAATGTAACTTTTTAAATTGAATATGGCAGCTAGGGCATACCCTTGTGAGGGAGTGTGGAAACAGCACATTAGCCTACTTCCCTCTGCTTTTGAGTAACGGATGAGTGTGACAGGTTCACAAAGGCCAAACCGTTACTGTAGCAGGTAAAAAGAAGCCATTCTTTAATTGAATGTTGAGTCCAGCAAACCCGGGCCCTCCTTCAATTGCCAGGAGATGACTTATGATCCGAAAGCTTGTGAATGGTTTCATTTTGCACGTTTAAATTGCTTCTATTGTCGTGCGTCTTGACTTTGCTCAAGCCTGTCTCTCCTAGCCTATCGAGTTAAATATTAATTGTCTGCTCCCGGGAAGATCTCCTATCAGACTGAAATCAAACACTGCAGTCACTCCCTTTGGTGACAACAGAAAGTTTTGGCAGCCCATTGTTTTCCTGGAATCATTGTAATAGCACCGGGCGAGTGGTGTGCGGGTTAAAGTAATGAGGAGGCGCTGTCCCACAGGCACAATATGAGCCTGCAATGAAATGCACTGACATTCTCCAAAACAGACATTGTTATGTGGGAGAAAGAGTTTCTTGGCATGCATTTCATGACACCAAAATGGATTTTCAAAAAACATAAAGGATTATGTAAAGGATATCAATAGATACCAAAGTATATTTAGATGGAATTGACCGTGTATTTATTCTTCTCTATTCAACTTTTTTTGTGGTCTAGGAATGTCCTCTGAAATTCTTCTTTTGAAGACTTGGTTTGTTCTTCCAACTGGGGACTGCTGAGGGGTCAAGGAGACAGATACCTCTGGGATAAACAATGTGACTAATCAATCTCAAAAGACTGAAAATTACTGTGGAGGAATGTTTCTCCGATTTTTCGGGTTGTGATCATTTACACTGAACAAAAATATAAACGTAACAGGCAACAATTTCAGTTCATATAAAGCAAATCGGTCAATTGAAATAAATAAATTAGGCCCTAATCTATGGATTTCACATGACTGGGAATACAGATATGCATCTGTTGGTCACAGATACCTTTAAAAAAGGTAGGGGTGTGGATTAGAAAACCAGTCAGTATCTGGTGTCACCACCATTTGCCTCAGGCAGCGCAACACAGAGTTGATCCGGCTATAATTGTGGCCTGTGGAATGTCGTCCCACTCCTGTTCAATGGCTGGAACTGGAACATGCTGTCGTACATGTCGATCCAGAGCATCCCAAACATGCTCAATGGGTGAAATGTCTGGTGAGTATGCAGGCCATGGAAGAACTGAGACATTTATTTTCAGCTTCCAGGAATTGTGTACAGATCCTTGCGCCATGGGGCCGTGCATTATCATGCTGAAAAATGTGTGGATAGCAGTGGAAGAATGGCACGACAATGGGCCTCAGGATCTCATCACGGTATCTCCGTGCATTCAAATTGCAATCGATAAAATATAATTGTATTCATTGTCCGTAGCTTATGCCTCCCCATACAATGACCCCACCTTCACCATGGAGCACTCTGTTGACAACGTTGACATCAGCAAACCGCTCGCCCACACGATGCCATACAGGCTGTCTGGTCTGTCATCTGCCACGTAGTTGGAACCAGGAATTATCAGTGAAGAGAACACTTCTCCAGCGTGCCAGTGACCGTCGAAGGTGAGCATTTGCCCAATGAAGTCAGTTACAATGCCGAACTGCAGTCAGGTCAAGACCCTGGTGAGGACGACGAGCACGCAGATGAGCTTCCCTGAGATGGTTTCTGACAGTTTGTGCAGAAATTCTTTGGTTGTGCAAACCCACAGTTTCGTCAGCTGTCCGGGTGGCTGGTCTCAGATGATCCCACAGGTGAAGAAGACAGAGGTGGAGGTCCTGGGCTGGCGTGATTACACGTGGTCTGTAGTTGTGAGGCTCAGTGGACATACTGTCAAATTCTCTAAAACGATTATGGTAGAGAAATTAACATTAAACTTGAGACATCTGTGGCATTGTGTTATGTGACACATTTTAGAGTGGCTTTTATTTTCCCCAGCACAAGGTGTACCTTTGTAATGATGCTGTTTAATCAACTTCTTGATATGCCACACCTGTCAGGTGGATGGATTATCTTGGCAAAGGAGAAATGCTCACTAACAGGGATGTAAACAAATTTGTGCACAACATTTCAGAGAAATAGGCTCTTTGTTTCAGCTCATGAATCATGGGACCAACACTACATGTTACATTAATATTTTTGTTCTGTGTATATTACAGTCCTTTCTCAGGGTGACTTGGAAAATGCATGCACACACACACATGCTCAAACACATGCAAGCACACAGGCAGACATATACACACACAAACAATAACATTTAAATCATGAAACTTTCTGTGCCTTTCAGGATATCCTTGACATTCTGATGCTGTTGTTGATCTGACGATCTTTGACTATATAGAATGGCTTTTTTTGTTTGCCCACATTTCAATAACCTATAGAAGACCAGACGGCAGACGCTCGCATCACATCTCGGGGCCTTGCTCTTCGCAATGTCATTAATCGTGTTGATGGTCAGTGCCGTGACTGACCCTGAAGCGCATCTGCATGCCTCTGCTTTGCACATAATTGATGTTGACAGGATGACAAGAGTTTGTGTCTAAACTACCCTCCACATCAGACCTACGAACGACATGAAGTAACAGAGGATCTGAGGTTAAGGTGAGGAGATGGATGGATAGATGGATGAAGGGAAGATTCTCAGGTTGACAGAACCGAGACGTCGGCACATACATTGTTTTTTTTGGATAAAAACAAAGATGACAAGCGAACTCCAGAAGGTTGAATCTGTCCGTCAATCTATCAGATCCTTCACGTTTGTTGTGTCAAAAGACACCGTCGAGGGGACATCTAACACCTCGCCATCTGTGTACTGATTTTCTTCAAGCTGCTAACCACAACATTCATCTAAGTCATGGAATACACAAAAGCAGTATGTTGTATCCTCACCTTCCGCTCACCGATACCAGGACAAAGCGGATTGTTATCGATTCCAAAAGTGCTGTGCAGCAGAAATACCAGTGAGAAAACGTATAGGACAAAACATGGAGGCTTGCTTGTGAGTAAATCAATCTGGCTCACACTGAGAGCTGATGTGAAGCAGTCAGCTCCAATTTCACTCTCAAGGCTTCCCGGTTGACCCCAGACCTGTGTACACCGGACTGCTAATTGGAAGAACTGTGTAAACTGCTACAGAAATTATACATGACACTTCTCAGAGCAGCTATAATGTGCTTTTGCAGAAACTGCTGTCTAAGCACATACTGTACCTTTATAATAGGTGTGGATGGCTTTTGAGGTGTTGTTTTGGTAAATCCCTTACATAGGCTACATATATGCATGCATCTAGGTGACATCTATGTTTCCCAAGAGTATACCTGTCTAACCATGGCCACTTATTGTTTAGTTAACTAACTTGAAATGTCTTTGAGGAAACAATTTCCATTGATTACCAATGTTAACTGCAGGAGATCTTTGTTTTAAAAGTTAATGAGGTACCTTTTCTACAACCACTGCCTTTATGGTGTAAAGAAGGCCACATAAAGTGAGAGAAAAATCCATGATTCATAGTCCTTCCTTTAAAGATGGAGGAATTTTTCGTTCGTTGAAGATGTGAACATAGGCTTTGTGAATCTGAACTAGACGTGTAGAGCCAGTAAGGCTAGAGGCTGGAGAGTGGATCTTAGAGTCTTGGGGGGACCCTTGACAGTGAGAGCTAAGACTAAAATGGCTGCACGGGAGATCAAGAGTATCTGGTGTGAAACAGAAACGTGTCTCGGAGTGTAAACTGAGATTTTCATGTTTCCTGTGGCCCGGACTTGCACACACTTTCCCCCAGTCCCAGCCACGCTCAATCACAGCGGAAAAGCGAGAAAGCAGAGGGGAAATCTGTGGAGCGTGAATTACGCTGCAAGTTCATTCAGTCCTCCAGTGAAGAGTGCTGGGCGGGGAAGGGTCATGCGATGGCGTATCCAGCACTAGTCTGCTGGGTTGGCTGGATATACATTCCTGATTCCCAAGTAGAAGACAACCCGCCTCTATCTGTCCTATGAATCTAGGATCACTGGACAGAAACACATTTTAAATACAGCATCAGAGTTTATGGCTGTTATCGTGACAACACAGCCTCTTAAAATGATAGTTCAGCCCATAAATATCCACACTGATGATGTTCACGGTCAATAAATCAAATTGGCAAATTTCGATCAGCACCTGATCAATAGAACTCTCTAGCGTGCTCTTATATTCTCTGTCACTCCTCCCTCCTCCTTTTCTCTCCTTCCCCTTTCCCCCCTTCTCTCGCTTGTTGTTCAGAGGAGGGCCTGCAGAGGTGACTTGCTGCCATGGCACATAGCTGTGTTGCGTTGTGGCTGTGGGGAAGGGGCCTGTGCCAGGGACAAATTTCTGACACACAGAACATTTGCCTTACAGTAACAAACAGCACAGTGGGGACACAGTCTCCTGCAGTGCATCGAGCCTCAGAAACAAGAACAGGAAGCCCAGCGACCTGCAGCTGGTGCAGGGGAGACTCAATCCCCTCACTAATCCTCGCAGGGGATTTGCAAAGCACTTCAGATGTGTTTGTCACTTGCGCCATTTTCTTATTTCGCTTGCCAGGTTTGGATGTTTGATATGTTCTTCATGTGTCTAGTTTATGTCTAGTTTGTGTTCACATACAGAAAGGAAAGGAGACATTGTGGCTACGGCATGTATTTCTTTCAACAAACAGGCATGTGTTACAAGCTTATTTTAACATATTTTCAACATTAAAGATGAGCTATTTATGTAGAATGCACCTTCTATAACCTACAAAAAAGAAATACAAGCCTTTTTTCTTTTTTTTCTTGGATCTTTTAGGGACAATTTTTGTGGTGAACTTTTAGCTTTAAGGAGTGATCAGAGCAAGTTGAAATAACAAGCAATGATGTTAGTCACCAAAGAGCCTGGCTCTAGTCATAGATCTAATTTCATCAACATCACCCCCACTATGCTGAGGTTGTTTGTTACTTTAATTGTGGGGTTGAACTTTACTTCAAACAAGCACAACACACCAACACACCCAGCCCCACACACATGATAAACACACAAACTGATCTCGCTGATACAGACCCAAAGTAAAACTGCTGGTATCGTTGGGTTCGGCCAAAGTGCATAACAGTGCCATGGGCTTTAAAATAAGACACAAACAGGCATTTAATTAATCTACCATGAATATTTCAAAGTTGCATCCCTTTAAAGTAGGATTATTATTTAGTATCTGGAGATTTTGGATAAGTGATGAAGAGAAACAGGCATGCATTTGAATTACTCTCCGACTGCAAGGGAAATAAAAAAAACTGCCAAGGGCTCCACCACCTACAGTAGCAGAGGGTCTTCCTCTCCTCACTGATGAGTGCAGCTCTGCTGCCTAACACGCCATTCCAGGTACTTGAAATGTGACATGCAGTATGGCAGTTTAGCTCTATAAAACTGTGGGCTGACTTGTAAATGGTGTGTTGAGGGCTCTCTCATTAGACAATGTATACAGGAAAAAGCATGACGGATGGCCTGAAGAGCCACACAGGCTTTGATCTGATACTAGTCAAGGTTGAGTGCTTGCCGGTGTGCGCTGTTGGCGAGTTGGTCCATTAAATATCTATCTGGGTTTTTTTGTTGTCTTCCTGGCATATGTCTGTCTATGTATGATCACGTTGTATGCGTCATTATCTTATACAGTGGCAAGAAAAAGTATGTGAACCCTTTGGAAATACCTGGAATTCTGCACCAATCGGCCATCAAATGTAATCTGATCTTCATCTAAGTCACAATAATAGACAACCAAAGTGTGCTTAAATGAATAACACACAAATTATTGTATTTTTTTTGTCTATATTGAATACATCATTTAAACATTCACAGTGTAGGTTGGATTAAGTATGTGAACCCCAAAAGCTAACCCGGAGTCAGCAAACCTGGAGTCAAATCAACGAGACGAGATTGGGGATGTTGGTGAGAGCTGCCTTGCCCGATAAAAAACATTCACAAAATTTGAGTTTGCTATTCACAAGACACATTGTCTGATGTGAACCAAGCCTCGAACAAAAGAGATCTCAGAAGACATAAGATGACCAATTGTTGACCTGCTTAAAGCTGGAAAGGGTTACAAAAGTATACCTAAAAGCCATGATGTTCATCAGTCCACAATAAGACAAATTGTCTGTAAATGGAGAAAGTTCAGCACGGTTGCTACTCTCCCTAGGAGTGGCCATCCCGCAAAGATGACTGCAAGAGCACAGTGCAGAATGCTCAAAGAGGTTAAGAAGAATCCTAGAGTGTCAGCTAAAGACTTACAGAAATCTCTGGAACATGCTAACATCTCTGTTGACGAGTCTACGATACGTTGAACGCTAAACAAGAATGGTGTTCGTGGGAGGACGCCACTGAAGAAGCCACTGCAGTCCAAAAAAAACATTGGTGCACGTCTGAAGTTTGCAAAAGTGCACCTGGATGTTCCACAGTGCTACTGGCAAAATATTCTGTGGACAGATGAAACTCAGTTGAGTTGTTTGGAAGGAACACACAACATTATGTGTGGAGAAAAACAATGTAAAGTATGGTGGAGGTAGCGTCATGGTTTGGGGCTGCTTTGCTGCTTCAGGGCCTGGAGAGCTTGCTATCATCGATGGAAAAATGAATTTATCAGGACATTTTGCAGGAGAATGTTAGTCTATCTGTCCGCCAATTGAAGCTCAACAGAAGTTGGGTGATGCAACAGGACAACGACCCAAAACACAGAAGTAGTGGTCTAAGGCACTGCATCGCAGTGCTAGCTGTGCCACTGAAGACCCTGGGTTCGAGCCCAGGCTTTGTCGCAGCCGACCGCGACCGGGAGGTCCATGGGGCGACGCACAATTGGCCTAGCGTCGTCCGGGTTAGGGAGGGTTTGGCCGGTAGGGATATCCTTGTCTCATCGCGCACTAGCGAGTCCTGTGGTGGGCCGGGCGCAGTGCATGCTAACCAGGTCGCCAGGTGCACAGTGTTTCCTCCGACACATTGGTGCAGCTGGCTTCCAGGTTTGATGTGCACTGTGTTAAGAAGCAGTGTGGCTTGGTTGGGTTGTGTTTCGGTGGACTCATGGCTTTCGACCTTCGTCTCTCCCGAGCACGTATGGGAGTTGTAGCGATGAGACAAGATAGTAACTACTAACAATTGGATACCACAAAATTGGGGAGAAGGGGGTCAAATTGGAAAAAAAACAACACAAAAAAACAGAAGTAAATCAACAGCAGAATGGCTTCAACAGAAGAAAATACGCCTTCTGGAGTGGCCCAGTCAGAGTCCTGACCTCAACCCGATTGAGATGCTGTGGCATGACCTCAAGAGAGCGGTTCACACCAGACTTACAAAGAATATTGCTGAACTGAAACAGTTTTGTAAAGAGGAATGATCCAAAATTCCTCATGACTGTTGTGCGGGTCTGATCCGCAACTACAGAAAACGTTTGGTTGAGGTTATTGCTGCCAAAGGAGGGTCAACCAGTTTTTACATCCAAGGGTTCACATACTTTATCCACCCTGCACTGTGAATGTTTACACGGTGTGTTCAACAAAGACATGAAAACATATGATTGTTTGTGTGTTATTAGTTTAACCAGGCTGTTGTTGTGACCTAGGTGAAGATCAGATCAAATTTTATGATCAATTTATGCAAAAATCCAGGTATTTCCAAAGGGTTCGCATACTTTTTCTTGCCACTGTACTGTTGAGATTTTATGCATAAAAGCGTCATAAACTGTATTTTCTTAGGCCAATTCATTCTTACAGCGGATGATTGTATATCAGAAACGATTTAACTTAACAACATTCGGTAACACTTTACTTGACACCTAACGTCATAACACGACTGATATAAGGTGCATGTACGTGATAGGCCTATCTGGCTTGTAAGATTCTGATGGTCATAATGCTTCTTGACAGTGTCATCAAGTGTAAGAACATGACTTTAAAGAACTAATTACAACAACAACAACAACGGATTTAAGAAACAAACTTTCAAATGAAAGAAAAGTTATTGGCGGGGAAAAAACCCCCACATTTGAATAAATGTGGGTTTTGACACTCTTATGTTGGTGTCATAACCAGCCGTACAATGGTGTAATATATGTCACAACGGGTGTAAATATATGGGTCATGACAGTGTTATGACCATATTGTGATGGGTTATGACATATTATGACAAAGTTACGTGTTTTGACGGTAGGTGTCAAGTAAAGTGTTACCCAATATTCTCCCCACAAGTCATGATGGTTTAATCAAATGCCATAGGAACAAGGCTGGCCTGGGTGACATCTGGTGCCTTATTGAGGGGGTGATGAGGCAGACATTCTCCCTCTTCTATGCCTTCTGCTTTTAATAAGTCGTCAAGTGCCTAGGCCCTGCAGGTCTTACTGAGATCTAAGCTCTTGGACATACATGCTTCCGCCCATGTCAGTGATTTGCAGGACATTCAGGCCCACTACAGATGTGAAAAGGTCAGATCAGGGTGCTTGTCTTGTCCCCTGTTTTAAGCTGATACACAAGCAAACTAATCTCCCTGAAACGGGGGGCTCCCAGTCAGCTGGGTCTGAGAAAGTTTCACTGCTTCATTTTCTCCCAACAAAGATATTTAAACAAGCTAAACTGTCTGGGTTTTGATTCAGAGGATAGAGGTGGGAACTTCACAACAGTCAGGGTCTCAAAATGTGATCAGACGATGCCATCCAAGTGAGTTACATAAATGGTTTTGGTCTCTTTGTTCACAAAGAGAAGAAATCCATCAGGAAGATTCTAATTTTTCTTAACATTTCTGGACTGGATAGAAAATATTACAATGTTGCCGACTCATTCAAAACCAGATTCATAGCCTCTATATGTCTCAAGGGCAAATTCAAATGACGATTTTGTCAACATAATACATGAGAACGCTCTGGATCAGTTAACTGATTCTAATTTTTCTTAACATTTCTGGACTGGATAGAAAATATTACAATGTTGCCGACTCATTCAAAACCAGATTCATAGCCTCTATATGTCTCAAGGGCAAATTCAAATGACGATTTTGTCAACATAATACATGAGAACGCTCTGGATCAGTTAACTGAATCTAATGCTACATACACATAGACGACTGACGTGAAAGACACTCAAACCAGTCGTGATTCACTGTGACTTTAAAAAGGGAGCCTGTTTAAGATCTGACCATATTGAATAACCTCCAGCTCAAAGAGGTCAGACAGTGTGAGGATGGCATTTCACTTACTTACTTAGTCCTCTTCGTTATACAATATGTGAAAGACTGAATGAAGTTTGAAAAATCTCATTTCAAGTAGTTCATAGTGACTAACAAAAGAGAAAAGTTATACAATATTTTCTATTAATTAAACATCTCCCTTTGTGAACCTTGATGTTGTTGATAGGACTACTTAACAACCCCCACACCTAGTTCCCTCAGTTCACTCTTTGCACTGATCTCCACAACTTGGATCCTGAAACTAACTTGGTGACATTGTACTTTGTTTCCTCAGGGGCACAGAGAAGGAACACATTCTATGCTATTTCAGCTCTGCATGTCTCCAGTGCTGAGGCTGGGTGGGAGGCTACCTGCAGGGCGACAGATGAGATTGCTGATGTGCTGTTCCAGAAGTCCCCAAACCCTGATAGACCTGGCCACCCCCCTTTGAGCCCCCTGTCTTCTCTCTCTGCCCATACATTCTGAACGGTTGCAAGGGATTATGGGTTCATTTGGCCAGCCATTTAGCCCTCCAAAGCCACCCCCGGCCTTTGACAAGAGGGAGCTCCCAGAACATGAGCCATGCCGTACGAACCCTGCATGCTAAAAGGGGCGGGGGATTCACGAGGCAGCTCTGCTCCATGACAATCCCTGCCCCGGAGCTTGACAGCGTGTCAGACAGTCAGCCCAGGTGGCTCAGCCAAACAGGGCCGAGCCAGGCCTCTGACAGCCTCAGTCTATGGGGAGAGGCTCGGTCCAGACATGCCGCTGACCCCCGTGCCGTCCTGTAGGTTGTTTACCTTCAGGTTTCCGCACTTCCAAGAATACATTTTAAAAAACACTCACGTCTGCTTTCTTCTACCTTTTCAAGGCAGAAATGTGAAATGGACAATAGTGGATTTGAAATCACCTTGTCTGAAGCTTTAGGGCCCAGTGGGGCTGCCAGAGTCTGACTGGAGATGGGCTGTATGGACCCTGGATTTTAGCATATTCCTCAGGCCAACTCAATACACACACACACACACGCGCGCACACACACACACACACACACACACACACACACACACACACACACACACACACACACACACACACACACACACTGTTACTGAGAAGGGATGGGGAGAAAGGACACATTAATCACCTTTGAAAATATTAATGAACAGCTTATGGGAGAATAGCTGATTTGACACCTTTGTCCACCTTGAATTCGTTCTTTACTATTAGCTTCATTAAATATTATTTCATGCATTTTATTAGACAATGTCACGTGTAAAATATATGAAAACACAATATAATAGATTTAAATACACTTGACCTTTGAAGATGAGGTTAAAAAGAATGGACAGCAATTAAAGACAAACACACTTCTGGTTTCTGGTTTACTGAATAGTGTGTTATTCTTGGTGAGCATTAGTGCATGGGCAATTATGGAGAGTTATTCAATGGGAGCGTAATTATGCAAAGTCTTTAAAATGACAGCCAAATCTGTTGCATTATGTTCATTGTTTTGCAAATGTGGTTCATGATTCCGTTATCTGTCTCTTGCTTAGCAACACCTGTTTAGTATAATTAAAACAAACTTTGACATGAGATTTTGACAGTGGCAATCAACATAATCACAAATGCCTTTCTACGCTACTAGGTAATGGCTTTCCACAGGTGATATTCCATATGCGCATTCCCCAACTAATTAAAAGATGTACCAAACCTATACCATCGTTTTTGCCTCGTGTTGTAGCTTGTCCATCCAAAATGTGTGTACTACATAGTGAACATGGCAGTTTTCCATAGAACATGTAGGCTGCTGAAAATGTTATTTTAGCATATTGAGGTAGATCAATTAGAGAGCTCTTGAAGTTTGACTTCACTGTCATTTATAAAATGCCATTTTGTAGTCAAATTCACAGATGAAATTGAGAAAAGTATAAAGCTGTCATAACTAATGTAAATGGTATTTGTGTTTGAACAATAATTGTAGAAGTGTATGTGTTCGCCTTTATCTTCCTGATCTGCCTGAGACGCAGAGGAAACTAGTGGATAAATCAAAGGAGCAAACACACCTATATAGGCTCTGAAAGCAATTTGTTTCACCCTTGGAAAATAAATGCTTCAAATGCATTTCAAATTCTTAAACAGATGAAAGTAAATAGGTGTTTTCTGACTGTCTCATTGCAGAACTGTAATGTAAGTCAAATAGGAACACCAATGTCCTCAAACTGAGCTCCCAAGGGGTCAAAGTCAATAACCTATTACATGGATTAAAAAATGCCTCCTCCGTACCTCAGTGTTGTCTACTGGACAACAAATAGCTTATGATTTTTATTCATTGGTTTCTATCACAAAGAGATAGTTGGTAAAGAATGTGTCGGAGTCAATCTAGTATCATACATTCCCTCCCCACAGAACAAGAGACCCATGCTGACCCCGCTGCATTGGACTTTCTACCTCACCAAGAGAGAGAAAGCTTCAAGGGTCCAATGTGGCGGTTTTTATCGCAATATCAAATCATTTCTGCGTAACACTTAAGAACCTGTCTGTGATTGTTTTCAATTAAAATGATTAAAAAAATAAGAAGAAAAATAGCTTTTTAGCAAAAGAAACATTTCTCAATATGGAGTGGTTTGAGTGGGGAGGGGGAAATTGAAAATGTGCTGTTATTGACACAGAGGTTTGGAACTCTCTGTCTTATTGGTCTAATAAACCCCATGGTGTTGTCACCATGGGAGGCCAACACTCCCCCTCACCAAAACAGGATGAAATTTCAGGCCGTCTTTTCAAACAGTCCTTAAGCCCGATGATGCATTTCTGCAACACTTACAAACTACATCTAGCTCTGGCTCAGAACGTTTGTTTCTCAATTTCTTTTCTTTTCTACAACATCACTACATCTCAGAGGAGACAGGGGATTATATTTATTTGTCGTTGAAATCATGCACCTACATGGATGGCCTACAACATATGCTTGTGCAGGGCACAAGTGTGGTGTCAGATGAGAGGACAGTTTCAAATGTTTCAGAGGCCAACATAATCACACTGACACACAGCACACACAACACAGAACACACACAACACAGACTCTGGGTCTAAGATCCACTACGTAGTGTTTTTGACATTACCTTTTTGGTTTAGGCCCTGTACAGGATGCAATTTAGGATGCGTTTTTTTTTGCAATGTTGGGTCTCACAGGGTTAAGCAGTTGCAACAACAACAACAACAAAAAAGCAGGAACACGAAAATCCCCCATGATCAAATGGCATGGTGTGAAAAAAAGCTTTCTGGTTATGAGCTGACAACACAGTGGCTTTATTAAACATGGTTTTCATCTGTGACCGATTTCACCAGTTATTTCTGAGGTGCACCTCAGATCGTGTCTAACCTGAGCCATGAATTGACTGCTTAGAATTCTTTAAACCGTTGCAGCATGAAATGGGAAGGGTGCTATGCCTTCAATCCACCACAGATATTTCAGGTTCTGCTTGACAACATGTTTACCACCTGATAGGGGATCTTCAATAGCTGACTACCATTACACCTGCAATTCAAAAAAAACTTTTGTACCTTGTTCTGAACCAAGCCATGGTTTAATCCAACCGCTTGCAGGTAACCCTTTGAGTTTGCATGGTTTGTATGAAGGGAGTACATGGCACCCTTTTGGGAACCATACTTGATACTCCATTACAACTCTCTTATACGAACATGAATGCTGGCTATCTATTAAATAAAAGAAACATCTATACAATATCTGTTCAAGTTAGCATTCTACCACAATCAACACCATAGTACACTAAGACAAAAGCCCTGATGTGACCTATGTTTCTCAATTATGTTTAAATCACCTGGGTGATTTGATTCACACTGCCCATTGGGTTCCAGACTAGTCCCCGACACTGAAGTTGTTAAGGCCTGGCTGTGATTTATTTAGCCAATTAAACTTGGGGATAATTAGGTGGAGACAATGAGAGAAGTGGGCAGAGAAGTTGTCCAGTATGCAGAGGTTAATGATAATCCTCTTTGAGATAAGTGCCATGTGACCAGAGGGAGTTAAGACTTCAGCGTAACGTCTGATCCCAGACCCACAGACATTGTCGTCGTCGTGCTCTGGTCTCCCAGCCCTAGCTGTGGATCTATTAGCAGTGCACAGTGCCTTAAATGCTTCGCTGCAAATGCAAGGGCCCAGACAGAGCCATTTAGTAGAATGTCAAATCCAGACTACTGCACAGCACCTCCACAATTTATTCAGTCAGACTTATTTGGACATCATAAGTAGTGATTTTTTTGGGACAAAAAAAAATGCAGTTCCTGAACTGTATGCTCTGCCATGTTGATTCCCTGATCACTAAGGCATGGTGTAGAATGAGAACAGAATACAAAATACTGACTCAGTGAGAACAGGCACCGTAAAGTGGGACAAATATTGTGTGGTTGATTAACATACATTCACTGTTCCCATTTCATTTCTTAGTCTGCGTGTACTGCCATGGTAATCGTCTGTGAAGGAGCTCTGAAAATACAAGTGACAGATGTGAGTCAAAGCCAGGTCTGTGTCTGAAATGATCACTGGGAGTGCTGCAAGACCCCGCACTACTTGCCACCGACAGACGGATCTGAATTAGAGAAGATAAACGAGAAATGGCTTGTATTATATTAACATTGTCCAAAACACAATACAACACAGTAATGTATCCCTGGCATAGGAAACAGGACTGCAATGCAGGTGCACTACGGGGAATAAGTAAACCCACATTATTCTCAAGCCCTGAGAGAAAGAACACCACTTATGTCTTTCATGCTTTCTTCCAAAAGCAGGATGTCAAATCTGTTAGGCCAGTGTGAATGACAGGTTGTATGAAGAACTGGCAGCATGTACAGTGAATTAAAACAACACACAAACCCAAGAACGTGAACAAAACGTCCACACGGCGTCATTGCTCAGGAGCCACTGGGAATGCGGAGGGGAATGGGAAGAAAAGAACACGCAGGTGGGGAGATAAACAATCTGGGCCTGTGACCTGCTGGGAAATCTGGTAACAGAAGTGATCCTGTGAATCTGCTCTGTTTTTCCTCCGCCCTCTGATATAAACTTTGCAGACCTGCACAAAACAGACAGCCGATTGAAGCCCTTTCCCTTCAGGCTACGAGCTTTCATTGGTGGGTGTGTCATGCCCAAAACAAAAAGGGGAAGTGCTGGGATCGCTACACACAGAGACATAAGGCTTTGCTTATTGTAGGACTTCCTAAAAGCCTCCCAGCAGCATGGGGGTGGGGGGTTGGGGTGGGGGGTGGGGGTGGGGGGTGACCACCTTATTCTAAAGCCGGTGGCCACGCTCGAAAGATAGAGGGCACTCTTCAAAGACAACATAAATTCCCCCCACCGTTGCTCATGACGCAGTACTGTATTTCATATTTTCATGTTAGACTCATCTGATTTCAATCTAAAAGGCGATAGACAATGAGGAGTGTTTTCACGAGTGAGTGAATAAGGTACAAATCTGTCGTTCTGCCCCTGAACAGGCAGCTAACCCACTGTTCCCAGGCCGTCATTGAAAATAAGAATGTGTTCTTAATTAACTGACTTGCCTGGTTAAATAAAGGTGAAAATACAGGAAATCACAATTAAATGACTTTGATTCCCAAAATATACCCATTTACTGTATTCATTTGGGGCACATCTGTGGAATCATCCAAACGTGAGTCAAATTATTATTTGTGCCAGATGACTCAAATAAAATGATAGGGAATGCAATGATCTCATGTGACTTTTAATTAGCTTTGTGCAGTATTGTGTGCATCAATGTTCAGGCAGATCATGGTTAGCTGTTGGGATGGGGATGAGAATGAGAGGTGGGGGTTTAGGCTTATAAGTGGAAGGCTGTATGTATTTGAATGACAGTAAGATCCTATGAGGACCAATGCATTTGAATACAAACTGCATTGACTGGTCATTGTCTTTGCCAATGGCAACGACAGAATTGCGAACAAATGTTTGCAATGTCGTAGCCTACAACAATCTACTCTGTTGGAGATATATATTGATTATAAAGGTCATTCAATTATGTTTGAAGCCACTGATAGTCCATAAAAATCTTTGTGGTTTAGCCCCATATTATCAGGTGCAATAACCATATACATCTCCTCACCAAAACCATTTGTAACATTTCATAATGATATCACATGACCACAGATGGTGCTCATGTCATGTCTCAGGTCTGAATTTGATAATGCTGTACGCCCTCTTGTAATCGTTTAGAGCGCCTGAAATAGGTTTCTGTGTCAGAAATGAATGTGACATGAACAAAATGTAATATTTAGGTTAAACTGAAACTATGGTTATGTACAGATTTGTAATTGCTGGTGTTTAAAAGCTAGATTATTGTAATAAGATATAATTGTTTGTAAATGTTTTGTAATAATAAAATATTTGAACTTGCTGGATATATGTTTTTAATGAGATACTTTGGGATTTTGGCAAAGAAGCCCTTTATCTACTTCCCCACTGTCAGATGGACTCATGAATACCATTTTTATGTCTCTGTGTGCAGTTTGAAGGAAGTTGCTAACTAGCGTTAGCTCAACTGCTACTAGTGTTTGCGCAATCAGTTAGCATGCTAGCTGTTATCATAGACTTCCAGTCATTGCGCTAACGCTAGTTTGCATTGGCTCGCAAAAATACCTCTAACTTTGTTCATAATGTATGCATAGACATAACAATGTTATCCATGAGTTAATCTGACTCTGGGGAAGTACATAAAGGGCTTCATTGCCAAAGTCCCGAAGTATCCCTTTAGACTAGCCTGTATAAAAATGTTGCTGAGTTGCAAAATGCAGAGGACACTGCATCAAAAGCATGTTATATAGTTTTCCACCTATGCATACTGTACAGTAGCATTCTCTTGGGAGATCTAGTCATCTGGGCTGTCGTCAGTGTCAAATAACTTGACGTCTGCACTCAGGCTTTTCCTAGCTTAGTTCTTCTGTTCTGGTTCTACGGAAGAAAACTATATTGGGAAATTATATGGGCAGGGTTCTAATGGAATGTCTAAATTGTTTTGTTTTCCCGAGACATTAAGAAGATAAATTATTGTGCGTGTCTGTTGTCAAAATGGGATAGGCGGTGTCCTGACCTAAAGTCTATAGTTGCTATTTCCAGACGAAGTGAAAGAAAAGCGGGGAATGGAAAACCTATCTGAGTGTGTGATTGCAGTGTGTCCTGGGTAAGAAAGACAAAGACTGGATGCATCCCTTTGACAGCTTGCACTTCTTCATCTGACAGGTAAAGAAAGGGCAGAACGTTGAAAGGGAGAGATACCAGGAGGATCTGAAAGATGAGAAAAGATAACAAATCACAAGCAGAGGAAAAGCTTAAAGGTAAAAGGTAACACCAATGAACTCATGAAACTAAAGCTTCCAGTCCAGCATTAATGAGACCTACAGTGCCTTCAGAAAGTATTCACACCCCTTTACTTTTCCCAACTTTTGTTGTGTTACAGCCTGCATTTCAAATGGATTCAATTGAGATGTCTTGTCACTGGCCTACACGCAATACCCCATAAGGTCAAAGTGGAATTATGTTTCTCAAAATGTTTACAAATTAATTCAACATGAAAAGCTGAAATGTATTCAACCCCTTTGCTATGACAAGCCTAAATAACTTCAGTGGTACAAATGTGCTTAATTAACAAGTCACATAAGAGGTTGCATGGACTCACTCTGTGTGCAATAATAATGTTTAACATTATTTTTTAATGACTTCCTCATCTCTGTACCTCACACATACAATTACATGTAAGGTCCCTCAGTCGAGCAGGGAATTTCAAACACAGATTCAACCACAAAGACCAGGGAGATTTTCCAATGCCTCGCAAAGAAGGGTACCTATTGGCAGATGGATATAAATACAAATTAATTATACATTGGATGGTGTATCAATACACCCAGTCAATACAAAGATACAGGAGTCCTTCCTAACCCAGTTGCTAGAGAGAAATGGCTGTGAAGTGCAACCAGAGGGATAAAACCACCTTAACTCCACACACAAAGGAGTGTACAAAGCTCACCCTCGCCCTCCATTTGGCAAATCTGACCATAATTCTATCCTCCTGATTCCTGCTTACAAGCAAAAAATTTAAGCAGGAAGCACCAGTGACTCGGTCAATAAAAAAAAGTGGTCAGATGAAGCAGATGCTAAGCTACAGGACTGTTTTGCTAGCACACACTGGAATATGTTCCAGGATTCTTCCGATGGCATTGAGGATTACACCATCATCAATAAGTGCATCGATGACGTCATCACCACAGTGACTGTACCTACATACCCCAACCATAAGATATGGATTACAGGCAACATCCTCACTGAGCTAAAGGGTAGAGCTGCCACTTTCAAGGAGCGGGACTCTAACCCGGAAGCTTATAAGAAATCCCGCTATGTCCTCTGACAAACCATCGAAGAGGCAATACAGGACTCAGATCGAGTCGTACTACACCGGCTCCGACGCTCGTCGGATGTGGCAGGGCTTGCAAACTATTACAGACAACAAAGGGAAGCACAGCCGAGAGCTGCCCAGTGACACGAGCCTACCAGACGAGCTAAATGACTTCTATGCTCACTTGGAGGCAAGTAACACTGAAACATGCATGAGAGCATCAGCTGTTCTGGATGACTGTGTGATCATGCTCTCCACAGCCGATGTAAGACCGTTAAACAGGTCAACATTTACAAGGCCGCAAGATGAGACGGATTACCAGGACGTGTACCGCAAGCATGCGCTGACCAACTGACAAGTGTCTTCACTGACATATTCAACCTCTCCTTGTCTGAGTCTGTAATACTAACATGTTTCAAGCAGACCATCATAGTCCCTGTGCCCAAGAACACTAAGGTTACCTGCCTAAATGATTACCGACCCATAGCACTCACATCTGTAGCCATGTAGTGCTTTGAAAGGCTGGTCATGGCTCACATCAACACTATTATCCCAGAAACCCTCGACCCACTTCAATTTGCATGCCTTCCCAACAGATCCAAATATGATACAATCTATTGCACTCCACCACTGCCCATTCACACCTGGACAAAAGGAACACCTATGTGAGAATGCTATTCATTGACTACAGCTCAATGTTTTTAACACCATAATGCCCTCAAAGCTCATTACTAAGCTAAGGACCCTGGGACTAAACACCTCCCTCTGCAACTGGATCCTTGACTTCCTGACGGGCCGGCCGCTGGTACAAAAGGTAGGTAACAACACATCCGCCACACTGATCCTCAACACGGGGGCTCCTCAGGGGTGCATGCTCAGTCCCCGCTGTACTCCCTGTTCACTCATGACTGCAGGGCCAGGCACGACTAACACCATCATTGAGTTTGCCGATGACACAACAGTGGTAGGCCTGATCACCGACAACGACGAGACAGCCTATAGGGAGGAGGTCAGAGACCAGACCGTGTGGTGCCAGGACAACAACCTCTCCCTCAACGTGATCAAAACAAAGGAGATGATTGTGGAATACAGGAAAAGGAGGACCGAGCACGCCCTCCATTCTCATTGGCGTGGCTGTAGTGGAGCAGGTTGAGAGCTTCATGTTCCTTGGTGTCCACATCACCAACAAACTAACATGCTCCAAGCGCACCAAGACAGCCGGGCACAAGACAGCCGGGCACCACAAAACCTATTCCCCCTCAGGAGACTGAAAAAATTTGGCATGGGTCCTCAGATCCTCAAAAGGTTCTACAGCTGCACCATCGAGAGCATCCTGACGGGTAGCATCACTGCCTGGTATCACATTCCCAGTGGGTCAGAAGTTTACATACACTCAATTAATATTTGGTAGCATTGCCTTCAAATTGTTTAACATGGGTCAAACATTCCGGGTAGCTTTCCACAAGCTTCCCACAATAAGTTAGGTGAATTTTGGCCCATTCCTCCTCACAGAGCTGGTGTAACTGAGTCAGGTTTGTAGGTCTCCTTGCTCGCACACACTTTTTCAGTTCTGCCCACAAATTTTCTATGGGATTGAGGTCAGGGCTTTGTGATGGCCTCTCCAATACCTTGACTGTGTTGTCCTTAAGCCATTTTGCCACAACTTTGGAAGTATGCTTGGGGTCATTGTCCATTTGGAAGACCCATTTGTGACAAAGCTTTACCTTCCTGACTAATGTCTTGAGATTTTGCTTCAATATATCCACATAGTTTTCCTACCTCATGATGCCATCCATTTTGTGAAGTGCACCAGCCCCTCCTGCAGCAAAGCACCCCCACAACATGATGCTGCAACCCCCATGCTTCACAGTTGGGATGGTGTTCTTCGGCTTGCAAGCCTCCACCTTTTTCCTCCAAACATAACAATGGTCATTATGACCAAACAGTTCTATTTTTGTTTCATCAGATCAGAGGACATTTCTCCAAAAAGTACAATCATTGTCTCATTGTCCCCATGTGCAGTTGCAAACCGTAGTCTGGATTTTTTTATAACGGTTTTGGAGCAGTGGCTTCTTCCTTGCTGAGCAGCCTTTCAGGTTATGTTGATATAGGACTCGTTTTACTGTGGATATAGATACTTTTGTACCTGTTTCCTCCAGCATCTTCACAAGGTCCTTTGCTGTTGTTCTGGGATTGATTTGCACTTTTCACAGTAAAGTACGTTCATCTCTAGGAGACAGAACGCGTCTCCTTCCTGAGCGGTATGACGGCTGCGTGGTCCCATGTTGTTTATACTTGCATACTATTGTTTGTACAGATGAACGTGGTACCTTCAGGCGTTTGGAAATTGCTCCCAAGGATTGATTGATTTCTTTTGAGTTGTTGTCCATGATGTCAAGCAAAGAGGCACTGAGTTTGAAAGGTGGCCTTGAAATACATCCACAGGTACACCTCCAATTGACTCAAATAATGTCAATTAGCCTATCAGAAGCTTCTAAAGCCATGACATCATTTTCTGGAATTTTCCAAGCTGTTTAAAGGCAAAGTCAATTTAGTGTATGTAAACTTCTGATCCACTGGAATTGTGATACAGTGAATTATAAGTAAAATAATCTGTCTGTAAACAATTGTTGGAAAAATGACTTGTGTCATGCATAAAGTAGATGTCCTAACTGACTTGCCAAAACTATAGTTTGTTAACAAGAAATGTGTGGAGTGGTTGAAAAACAAGTTTTAATGACTCCAACCTAAGTGTACGTAAACTTCTGAATTCAACTGTACATATTACCTCGTCTAACCGGTTCCCCCTCACATTCACTCTGTACCGGTACCCCCTGTACATAGCCTCACTATTGTTATTTTACTGCGGCTCTTTAATTACTTTATTTCCTTATTTATTTGAGGTATTTTTCTTAAAACTGCATTGTTGGTTAAGGGCTTATAAGTAAACATTTCACTGTAAGGCCTACACCGGTTGTATTCGGCGCATGTGACAAATTACATTTGATTTGATTGGTGAGAACTGAGACTGGATCAACAATGTTGTCGTTTCTCCACAATACTAACCTAATTGACAGAGTGAAAAGAAGGAAGCTTGTACAGAATAAAAATATTCCAAATCATGCATTCTGTTTGCAACAAGGCACTCAAGTAATACTGCAAAAATGTGACAAAGCAATTCACTTTTTGTCCTGAAATCAAAGTGTTATGTTTGGGGCAATCCAATACCACACATTACTGAGTACCACTCTCCATATTTCCAAGCATTGTGGTGACTGCGTCATGTTCTGGGGATGCATGTAATCATTAAGGACTGGGGAGTTTTTCATGATATACAATAAACGGAATGGAGCTAAGCAAAGGCAAAATCCTAGAGGAAAACCTGGTTCAGTCTGCTTTCCACCAGACACTGGGAGATTAATTCACCTTTCAGCAGGACAATAACCTATAACACAAGGCCAACTCTACACTGGAGTTCCTTACCAAGAAGACAGTGAATGTTCTTGAGTGGCCGAGTTACAGTTTTGACGTAAATCTACGTGAAAATCTATGGCAATACCTAAAAATGGTTGTCTAGCAATGATAAACAAACCAATTTGAAAGAGCTTGAAGAATTTTGAAAAAAATAATGGGCAAATGTTGCACAATCCAGGTTGTTGAAAGCTCTTACCCAGAAAGACTCATAGCTGTAATTGCTGCCAAATGTGTTTCTACAAAGTATTGAGTCAGTGGTGTGAATACTTATGTAAATGAGATATTTATGTATTTCATTTTCAATAGATAGGCAAAATATTGTAAAAACATGTTTTCACATTGTCATTGTGGGGTATTGTGTGTAGATGGGTTAGAATTTTTCTTTTTTTAATATATTTTGAATTTAGGCTGTAACACAACAAAATGTGGAAAAAGTCAAGGGGTATGAATACTTTCTGAATGCACTGTATTATTACAGAGTCAAGGTAATCATGTAGATTACATTGGTGCATACAGACAGTATGAGGCTCAGCTATTAACAGCAACACATTCATTTTGACCTAGCACCCCGGCACCATTAAGCAATTACCAGCTAATGACTATGTTTGTGAAGGCCAGAGGGTAAATGTCATTATGTGTGTAGTGAGCCACAATGGTCAGCTCTGTCTGATCAGTGAGAGAGATGTGAATGGATGTGACCTTTGTACATGAACAGTATTTCAACACAGAGGCATGGGGAAAAGCACAACGCTGTGATCGACGACATGCCTGTGCAGGACTAAACTTCTGCATGTTCAACTTCACCGTTTTGCCTAGAGTCATTTAATATTGAAGACACAAACACTTTGAATTTAGGAGAGCTCCTCATGTCGCATTGGGCCAGCTCTGGCTTTTCGGAGGCCCTTAGTGAGATTTGGTTGGGAGGAACCCCCACCAAGCAGGCAACATTTTTGGAAGTTAGAGAGAACATTTTGCAAATTGTATAACACATTTCATGCAATTCTACTTATTTTGCCATGGGGCAAAGATACATTTTTGCAGTTTTAAAGCAAGTTTCCTGTAATTCTACACATTTTGCCATGGGGTGGAGGGAAATGTTTGCAGTTTTGAAGCACATTTTGCCATGGGGTCGAGGGAAATGTTTGCAGTTTTAAAGCACATCTTGCCATGTCTCAAGCCATGTTAATGATTTCTGAGTGAGATTAACTAACACAAATCAATGAGGGCACGTGCTCTATGTGTCTTGGGTGGCTGGAGTCATTAACAATTTTCCGGGCCCTCCTTTCACACCGCCTGATATAGAGGTCCTGGATGGCAGGGAGCTCGGCCCCAGTGATGTACTGGGCTGTCCGCACCACCCTCTGTAGCGTCATGCCATCGATGGTGGTGATGTTGCCATACTAAGCAGTCATGTTTAACAATAACACTTTTCAAAAAAAATATGGGGTTCAAAATGATACTTTTCAATACCTCACCTTGCGAGGATAATGGCACTGGGCCCTTTTCTATGTTTTATGAGATTGGAGAACATTTTGGGAGGGATATTAGACCGTTCCTTCATAAAGTATCTTTCCAGATCCTTGATATCCTTCATGGACTGGCCTCTTCAATTCAAACAACAGGTTTTCAATGGGGTTCAAGTCCGGAGGCGGCAAAATGTTGATTTTGTGGTCAATTAACATGTTCTGTGTGGATTTTGATATGTGCTTGGGAATATTGCCTTGCTGGAAGATCCACTTGTGGCCAAGTTTCAGCCTCCTGGCAGAGTCAACCAGGTTTTTGGCTAAAATGTTGTGATTCTGGGTAAGGTTCATGATGTTGTTGACCTAAACAAGGGCTCCAGGACCAGTGGAAGCAAAATAGCCCCATAACATCAAGCTACGCAAGAGTCGTTAGAAGGTCATAGAAGGTCATAGGAAAGAGTCATAAAAGGTCATAGGAAAGCCCAGGACATAAGTGTCTACATACTGTAATAAGCTCACTCTCACGTTCGTCATATGAAGGAGACCAAGGTTCAGCGTGGTATGCGTACATTCTCTATTTATTAAATGAACGCCGAACATAAACAATAAATAACAAACGAACCGTGAAGCTACTGGAGTGCACAAAGACAACATACTGTAGACAAGATCCCATCCCTGAAAGTGGGAAACAGGGCTGCCTAAATATGATCCCCAATCAGAGACAACGATAAACAACTCTCTCTGATTGAGAACCATATCAGGCCAACATAGAAATACAAAAAACCCTAGACCTACAACAAACCTAGACATACAAAACCCTAGACATACAATACCCTAGATATACAACACTAGAGTACCCACCCTAGTCACACTCTGGCCTAATCAAAATATATAGAAAACAGAGATATCTAAGGTCAGGGCGTGACACTCACATAGTTGCTGTCACAAACTCCAACCTCCACACAGTTGTCACTGACATTCATATTCAGTTGGATATTCAGTTTCTGTACTTACAGCATTCATATAAATTCATTTTTTATCCGATTTTTGTTTTGGAGGACATTTGTCAATAAAACACATGAATGCAACTATTTATGTCAGATAGTTTTGTGTTCTACTTGTAGCCCTGGTTGTCCTGAATAGAAAATGGTAATAACACTTAAATGTGAGGCTAAACATAAGGGCTGGACATACAGATAAATGAAAAGCAGATTTTTTTATAGGGTCAATTGGCCACAGAATCAACATTTTGCAATGGCCATTCTTCGGACTTGAACCCTATTGGAAAACCAACCCATTGGTTTAAATGGGCAGTCCATAAGTGCAGATGAAGGATATCAAGGATCTGGAAAGATTCTGTATGGAGGAATGGTCTAAGATCCCTACCAACGTGTTCTCCAATTTCATAAAACATTTCAGAAAAAGGCTCTTTGTGAGAAATTTGAAATATGATATAAAATATAATAATAAAATATATTTCTCTGAGCAATTGTATGACTATAAAATAATATAATGTACCATATTTATAGCATACAATACAGCTCAGTATTTGAAAAAATTGTTTTAATAGTAATTTTTTTTGCTCATCTTTATGCTGCAGATGCATGGGCCTAGAGAGAAGTGTTAACAGTTTTATAAAGTCTAGTAGTGCACCGCTATGTAACTGAGGGAACTAATATGAGTGTCATGTGGTGATACGACGCTAACACTGATGACTTGCCCAGGGGAGTAGAAAACATTTATTTTGCGAAAGCAGCATGGTGCAAGGATCATTTCACTAAACAATGTCTGTCTCACCCTGCATCTTCATACTCTGAGGACATTAATAAAAGACAGGCTTAGGAGGGAATGTCTAATAGCTGTCTTAGAATATCACTCTACCACCAACTTGACAGGAAGTACATTATCCCCTCAAGCCAAAGAGACATAAATGTCCATTGAGCAGAGCCCAAGCTAGCAGGGCAATGTTGATGAGCTGTTAAAATGACTTATTATTATTTTCAATGCCATATCTGTTATGTCAAGGGAACAGGAATTTATTTTTTAACAGCAAATATAACTATATCCATTTAAACCCATAAAGTGCACTTTAGTGCTCTCTTTGTTATGCAGTGGCTATTATTAAGCGAAAGCTCTCGGAACGGGGAATGATTTGTAATGTAATTCTTCACAACGTTGAGCTTTCTAATCCTCTGATGTTGAGCTATCGCTGGGAATTAAAAGTGTCTGTTCTCTTTGTGCTTTGTGTCTCTGAGTGCCGGTTTAGATTTCACATGTTGAATCAGACATTTAAGGACATGTGAAACACAATTGTTCCATGATTTAATTATCTGATAACATTGTAAAGACGTATACTTTTCCAATTAAATCCCAGGTATCTGGATCTGTCTTGTCAATCCTCACAAGAGCCCAAACACTTTGTTCCCCTTTTCCCAACAGTTCTCGGGGTCATAAAGTTAATGGTGTGTTTTTGTCTATCTTCAAATCAAATCTTTTGATGCTTTATCTGCTTTTTTCCTTTTGGTCACATAGGATAATATTCGTTTTGACAATGTCCGTTTTGGCGGTATGTCAACCTCTGGCTACACATGGAAAATGTTATATTAGGTCTTTCTACAGGTATCTCATTGATACAAAAATATTGTAATGTGTATTGTGCCACCGTGTTTGTAATTTGAGACAAAGGTAAAAATGTGTGTCGGGGGAAAGCAGGCCTCATGACCTAGGTGCCTCATCTGTCTTGTAGCTGTTATCTATCCAATCTTGTGACAATGTTGGCTTGGTAGGTCTAGCATGCGTTTAATTTTTTTTTTTTTTTTACCTTATTACATTTACCACCTTACACACTCTCTAAGGATGCCTTGTCTACACTAGAGAAAAAGGGTTCCAAAAGGGTACTTAGGCTGTCCCCATGGGAGAACCCTGGAAAGAGTTTTACATGGAACCCAAACCGGTTTTACTTTAAAGGGTTCTAATATGAGGACAAGCCGAAGAACCCTTTTAGGTTCTCGATTAGAAGCATTTTTTTTTCACTCAGATTGTAGGTGAGTGTGGGAGTCTGGCGGTTCTTGAGGTCACTTTGTGATGATTGTTGTATTTTCTGGGGTGGGGACAAAAATGCAAATACAGTACTACCCTTAGGGGCTTGCTTGGCGTCATTTATCTTGCATTTATTTTCTTGCCCTTTCATGTTACAGTAAGTGGACATTTTAAACACCCTAAATGTGAAATAATACATCATATTGATTCAAATGTAGGTGGTATTGCCCTACTAGTGTAATTTATCCCTGGAGTATGTTCATGTTGGCATTAATATGCTATTGGCGTGCATTGACTCTGAAAGAGATCACCGTTGCATACCCACACTGCCCAGGGCGCCTGAATTAGCATATGAAAATATGCCACTTGTTAACTTGCGCATGTGACTTTGGGGTTTGCATGGCTGTCAGCTCAAGCACAGTCAGACTCTCTCTCTCTCTCTCTCTCTCTCTCTCTCTCTCTCTCTCTCTCTCTCTCTCTCTCTCTCTCTCTAACTGATGTACACAGGAAGAAATGAAGGAGTGTGGCTTCACAGAGGGAGTAGTAGAGGAAAGGAGGTTTCACATAATGCTGTACATATAGATAGAGGGGGAGTGGGGGCCGTGCAAAGAGAGTGAGAGCTGCCGCAAAATACACGCACGCAAAGAGAGTTTTATTGTTTATTTCACTTTTGTTTATGATCTACTTCACTTGCTTTGGCAATGTAAACAAATGTTTCCCATGCCAACAAAGTCCTTAAATTGAATTGAATTGAGAGAGCCAGAGAGACAGAGAGAGAGAGAGAGAGAGAGAGAGAGAGAGAGAGAGAGAGAGAGAGAGAGAGAGAGAGAGAGAGAGAGAGAGAGGTGAGGAAACATAGGTAGAGACAGTGGACACATGGTGATGTGTAGAAAGAAACGAGAGGCGGACAGAGAGGAGACAGAGAGAGAGAAGAGAAGGAGAGTGGCTCCTCAGCCTGTGTACTCTGAGCAGAGAGAGGGGTCTGGTAAAACAGTGTATGTATGGTTGCAGCATGGCATGTCTGGCTCTGCTTCAAAGTCATTCTCTCTATCACTCAGCACTTCTCTCTCCTCCTTTACCCCAACCAAAAATTGACCCAATCAGGAGATGAAACGGAGCAGAGGAGCAGGGCTAGATGCGGGCCAATCTCTTTAAAGCTTACATGATCCCTTTTGTTTCCCTTCAGGAAAAATGAACTAAATCTGAAGTCAAAAGTCAACTCGGGTGCCTTAATGACAGAGATGAGCAGAAACTTTGTAGCGAGCCAGTGGTATCTCATTAACGTGTCTCACAGGTTAGAGGCGGTGTTAAAGGATTTCTTCTTGGTCCCTTATTTTGTCTCCCTTCTGAGCTAAGGCATACAGGTTAGAAAATGGGTTTTCTGAGTAAAAAGAAAGGGCTGAAAGAAAGGCAGACTGACAATTTATTTTTTTATGATAGCAGGTTCTTCCCAAGGCCACTCGTTCATTATATGAAAGCTCAGGGCTTCTGCAAAATCTAGAGAGGATAGAATTATTTTACTTTGACTCACCAGATTAAGGACCTTGGCCATTTTTCTCCATGGGTAAAGACATACTAAATTAATAATAGAGATGGATAGGGAGTACTGTAAGTACTAATTGGCCTTTTAGGACAAAATTTCTGAAATTACACTTACCATCTCACAGCTTAATGCAGTGAAAAATGACAGTGTGTGTCCATCTGTCGAATTGGTGAATGTTACTTCTGGGGTAAATTGCAATGAAGTATAGTAGACTTGTAAATGAAAGCATACAATGAAAATTAAGGACCATTGGCCTCTTTCCTCCCATATTCCACTGTTTTGGTATACATTGAATACTCATCACCTTCCATTTTTTTTGTATTGTTTACTTTATTATTGGTCTGAAGCCAAAAAACAAACTTCACATGAGCAATGCGTACTTCACCCATGCTCTACCAAGGTTTTCCAGCAAAACTCTTTGACCTACTAAAGTAGCTATGTTGGTCTATTGTACTTCCAACAATATGAAGGCAGGTTACTTAGGATTCAAACCTTCTCAAAAAGCCTAATTCATACTCTTAGAGGAGGTGCTCCCAGAATAATGCAATTTGTACCGCATACAAGGTAACGTATTGCATGCTTCCCACACTAAGACATTACCCCCAATCCACTATGTTTTCAAGCTTTTTTTATTATACAAAACAGAACACTGACTCATTCAAGGATTTTTCTTTATTTTTGCTATTAGAATAACAGTGAAGACATCAAAACTTTGAAAAATTACGTATGGAATCATGTAGTAACCGAAAAAGTGTTAAACAAATCAAAATATGTTTTATATTTCAGATTCTCAAATAGCCACCCTTTGCCTTGATGACAGCTTTGCACATTCTCTCAGCCATTCTATCTTTTCATTCTCTCAACCAGCTTCACCTGGAATGCTTTTCCTACAGTCTTGAAGGAGATCCCACATATGCTGAGCACTTGTTGGCTGCTTTTCCTTCCCTCTGCAGTCCAACTCATCCCAAACCATCTCAATTGGGTTGAGGTCGGGGGATTGTAGAGGCCAGGTCAAATGCAGCACTCCATCATTCTCCTTCTTGGTCAAATAGCCCTTACACAGCTGGGAGGTGTGTTGGGTCATTGTCCTGTTGAAAAACAAATGATAGTCCCACTAAGCCCAAACCAGATGGGATGGCATATCAATACAGAATGCTTTGGTAGCTATGCTGGTTAAGTGTGCCTTGAATTCTAAATAAATCACAGACTGTGTCACCAGCAAAGCACCCCCACACCATAACATCTCCTCCTCCATGCTTCACGGTGGGAACTACACATGCAGAGATCATCTGTTCACCCACACCGCATCTCACAAGGACATGGTGGTTGGAACCAAACATCTCAAATTTGGACTCGTCAGACCAAAGAACAGATTTCCACTGGTCGAATGTTCATTGCTCGTGTTTCTTGGCCGAAGCAAATCCCTTCTTCTTACTGGTGTCCTTTGGTAGTGGTCTCTTTGCAGTAATTCAACCATAAAGGCCTGATTCACATAGTCTCCTCTGAACAGTTGATGTTGAGATGTGTCTGTTACTTGAACTCTGTGAAGCATTTATTTGGGCTGCAATTTCTGAGGTACAGTTAACTCTAATGAACTTATCCTCTGCAGCAGAGGTAACTCTGGTTCTTCCTTTCCTGTGGCGGTCCTCATGAGAGCCAGTTTCATCATAGAGCTTGATGGTTTTTGCAACTGCACTTGAAGAAACTTTCAAAGTTCCTGAAATGTTCCGTATTGACTGACCTTCATGTCTTAAAGTAATGTTTCTCTTTGCTTATTTGAACTGTTCTTGCCATAATATGGACTTGGTCTTTTACCAAATCTTCTGTACACCACCCATACCTTGTCACAATACAACTGATTGTCTCAAACACATTAAGAAGGAAAGAAGTTTTGACCTCATGAAGCTGGTTGAGAGAATACCAAGAGTGTGCAAAGTTGTCATCAATGCAAAGGATGGCTACTTTGAAGAATCTCAAATATGAAATATATTATTGTTTAACACTTTTTTGGTTACTACTTGAGTCCATATGTTTTATTTAATAGTTTGGATGTCTTCACTATTATTCCACAATGTAGGAAATAGTGAAAATAAATAAAAACCCTGGAATGAGTAGGAGTGTCCAAACATTTAACTGGTACTGTTATAGTACATATACAGTTGAAGTCAGAAGTTTACATACAGCGTAGCCAAATATATTTAAACTCAGTTTTTCACAATTCCTGACAGTTAATCTTAGTAAAAATCCCTGTCACCACTTTATTTGAAGAACGTTAAATGTCAGAATAATAGAGAGAGAATGATTTATTTCAGCTTTTATTTCTTTCATCACATTCCCAGTGGGTCAGAAGTTTACATTTGTCTCAATTAGTATTTGGTAGCATTGCCTTCAAAATGGTTTAACTTGGGTCAAACGTTTTGTGTAGTCTTCCACAAGCTTCCCACAATAAATTGGGTGAATTTTGGCCTATTCCTCCTGACAGAGCTGGTGTAACTGAGTCAGGTTTGTAGGCCTCCTTGCTCGCACACACTTTTTCAGTTCTGCCCACAAACCTTCTATTGGATTGAGGTCAGGGCTTTGTGATGGCCACTCCAATACCTTGACTTTGTGGTCCTTAAGCCATTTTGCCACAACTTTGGAAGTATACTTGGGGTCATTGTCCATTTAGAAGACCCATTTGCGACCAAGATTTAACTTCCTGACTGATGTCTTGAGATTTTGCTTCAATATATCCACATAATTTTCCTACCTCATGATGCCTTCCATTTTGTCAAGTGCACCAATCCCTCTTGCAGCAAAGCACCCCCACAACATGATGCTGCCAATACTGTGCCAACACTGGGATGGTGTTCTTCGACTTGCAAGCCTCCCCCTTTTCCTCCAAACATACCGACTGTCATTATGGCCAAACAATTCTATTTTTGTTTCATCAGACCACTAGACATTTCTCAAAAAAGTATGATCTTTGTGTGCAGTTGCAAACTGTTTGTATGACTGTTTTGGAGCAGTGGCTTCTTCCTTGCTGAGCGGCCTTTCAGGTTATGTCAATATACGACTCGTTTTAGTGATACTTTTGTAGCTGTTTCCTCCAGTATCTTCACAAGTTCCTTTGCTGTTGTTCTGGGACTGATTTGCACTTTTCGCACCAAAGTACATTCATCTCTAGGAGACAGGACGCGTCTCTTTAGGAGACAGAACGCGTCTCCTTCCTGAGCAGTATGACGGCTGTGTGGTCCCATGTTGTTTATACTTGCGTACAATTGTTTGCACAGATGAACGTGGTACCTTCAGGCGTTTGGAAATTGCTCCCAAGGATGAACCAGATTTGTGGAGAGCTACAATTTTTTTCTGAGGTCTTGGCTGATTCTTTTGATTTTCCCATGATGTCAAGCGAAGAGGCACTGAGTTTGAAGGTATCCCTTGAAATACATCCACAGGTACACCTCCAATTGACTAAAATTATGTCAATTAGCCTATCAGAAGCTTATAAAGCCATTACATGAATTTCTGGAATTTCCCAAGCTTTTTAAAGGCACAGTCAACTTAGTGTATGTAAACCTCTGACCCACTGGAATTGTGATATAGTGAATTATAAGTGAATAAACTGTCTGTAAACAATTGTTGGTAAAATTACTTGTGTCATGCACAAAGTAGATGTCCTAACTGACTTGTCAAAACTATAGTTTGTTAACAAGAAATTTGTGGAGTGGTTGAAAAACGAGTTTAAATGACTCCAACCTAAGTGTATGTAAACTTCCAACTTCAACTGTATAGTATATACTGTAGATATGTATATACTTTATTTGAATAGCAGGACACTGTAAAATCCATTATCACTCTGAAGAGTATGAATTGGGCTTTTTGAGAAGGTTAGTATCCTAAGCAATCTGCCTACACATTGTTGGAAGTACAATAGACTACTGTAGTAGGTCAAGGCTTTGTGCTGGAAAATCTTGGTAGAGCATGGGTGAAGTACACATTGTGGTGATCATGGGAATTTCCTTTATTTTTCGGCTTTAGACCAATACCTATTTCTCACTTAAAACTTTGTTTCTTTTTTTTGTTGATTTTTCATGGTTTTTAGGTGATTATACAACATTATAATAATACAACACGAGCTTTAATGTCATACAACTCTCATTCCGTGGCCTCCAACTGCTCTTAAATGCAAGCAAAACTAAATGCATGCTATTCAATCGATCACTGCCCGCACCTGCCCGCCCGTCCAGCATCACTACTCTGGACGGCTCTGACTTAGAATACGTGGACATCTACAAATACCTAGGTGTCTGGTTAGATTGTAAATTCTCATTCCCGTTTTAAACAAGATATTTTGTCACGACGAGATGCTCGACTATGCATATAATTGACAGCTTTGGATAGAAAACACTCTGACGTTTCCAAAACTGCAAAGATATTGTCTGTGAGTGCAACAGAACTGATGTTACAGGCGAAACCCAGATAAAAATCCAATCAGGAAGTGCCCAATATTTTGAAAGCGCTGCATGCCAATGACTCCTTATATGGCTGTGAATGGGCTACGAATGAGCTTACGTTTTCTACGTATTCCCCAAGGTGTCTACAGCATTGTGACGTCTTTTTACGCATTTATGTTGAAGAATAGCCGTAAGAGACCACATGGAGCAAGTGGTCACATGATGGCTCCCGCAGAAAATCTTGCAATCTACAAAAATAATCTTTTTGGAAAAAAGGAACATTTGCTATCTAACTGGGAGTCTCTTGAGTGAAAACATCCGAAGTTCGTCAAAGGTAAATTATTTAATTTGATTGCTTTTCTTATTTTCGTGAAAATGTTGCCTGCTGCTAGTCGGGCATAATGCTATATGCTAGCCTATGATAAACTTACACAAATGCTTGTCTAGCGTTGGCTGTAAAGCATATTTAGAACATTTGAGATGACAGTGTGATTAACAAAAGGCTAAGCTGTGTCTCAATATATTTCATTTGTGATTTTCATGAATAGGAAGATTTTCTAGGGATATTTATGTCTGCTGTGTTATGCTAATTCGTTTGAGGCGATGATTACGCTCCCAGATCCGGGTTTGAGAGTCGCAAGAAGTTTGCTCCAATCCAAAATTAAATCTAGAATCGGCTTCCTATATCACAACAAAGCATCCTTCACTCATGCTGCCAAACACACCCTTGTAAAACTGACCACCATACCGGTCCTCGACTTCGCAATGTCATCTATAAAATTGCCTCCAACACTCTACTCAACAAACTGGATGCAGTCTATCACAGTGCCATCCGTTTTGTCACCAAGGCCCCATACACTACCTACCACTGCGACCTGTACGCTCTCGTTGGCTGGCCCTTGCTTCAAACTCGTCGCCAAACCCACTGGCTACAGGTTATCTACAAATCTCTGCTAGGTAAAGCCCCGCCTTATCTCAGCTCACTGGTCACCATAGCAGCACCCACTCGTAGCACACGCTTTAGCAGGTATATCTCACTGGTCACCCCCAAAGCCAATTCCTCCTTTGGTCGCCTTTCCTTCCAGTTCTCTGCTGCCAATGACTGGAACGAACTGCAAAAATCACTGAAGCTGGAGACTCATATCTCCCTCACTAGCTTTAAGCACCAGCTGTCAGAGCAGCTCACAGATCACTGCACCTGTATATAGCCCATCTGTAAACAGCCCATCTATCTACCTCATCCCCATACTGTATTTATTTATCTTTCTCCTTTGCACCCCAGTATCTCTACTTGCACATTCATCTTCTGCACATCTACTATTCCAGTGTTTAATTGCTATATTGTAATTACTTCGCCTCCATGGCCTATTTATTGCCTTAACTCCCTTATCTTACCTCATTTGCACTCACTGTATATATACATTTTTGTTTCCTTTTTTTCTACTGTATTATTGACTGTATGTTTAATTTATTCCATGAAAAAGCATAGTACTTCATTACCTGTAAACAATAGTGAGTTATTACAAAATATAAAATGTGTACTCAAACGTATATTCATCAGATATAGTCATACAATTCAGGAATGGCCACAATTGCACTTAAAGATATATAGGGTTATGCAGGCTTTATTGTTCAAGCCCATTTCTGCCACAGCTGATTCTACTATTCAAGGTCTCGGTGAACAGCTGAGGTCTTGATGAACAGCTGAGTAGTAGAATCAGGTGAGGTAGCACTGGGCTTGAACAAAAAAACATGCATAACCCTGTGGCTCGTCCATAGCAATTTTGGTAACTCCTGATTCAAACACTGTGACAAATGACAAACTGCTAAGAGACACCTGTAAAATACAAACTCATTTAACAAGTACAAAACACTTAAGAATGCATAGATACAAATATGACATGGCATAGGTGCTCTAAATCCTTTAGCTACAAATGTTCTTAGTAATGCTGTACCCAGCTGTCCAACTCCAGTCATAGAGTACACGTTTACACTTTTATAAATGGCATCTATCCTGGCCATTAAGCAGACGGGGGCTTTCCCTGCATGTCGGTAGAGGGGGGAATCAACTGTCTCGAGGATGTAGGGATGGCGTGCATCTGACGGATGAGGGCAATGAAGTCTTCCTTGATAGTTTGAGAGTTGGTCTCTCCACCGTTCTCTCCTACGTAGCAGCAAGACGCATGCACTATTACTAGAACACGTCACACTCCCTGTCCCTTGCCACCTCAATGATGCCTAACAAACCCAATGGCTCTTTTAAGAGGCACCTAATAAATGAAAATAAGCAAACACCGTGCATATGTGTGGGTGCCGATGTGTGTGTGTCGCGAAAGGAAGTGGGTGTCAAAAACTATACACGAAGGAGAATGGTTAAAATATCTCCTCTGGGGCCTCACGGGTGGCGCAGTGGTCTAAGGGTTCGAGCCCAGGCTCTGTCGCAGCTGGCCGCGACTGGGAGGTCCATGGGGCGATGCACAATTGGCCTAGCATCGTCTGGTTTAGGGAGGGCTTGGCCGGTAGGGATATCCTTGTCTCATCGCGCACTAGCGACTCCTGTGGCGGGCCGGGCACAGTGCAAGCTGACCAGGTCGCTAGGTGTACGGTGTTTCCTCCGACACATTGGTGTGGCTGGCTTCCGGGTTGGACGCGCGCTGTGTTAAGAAGCAGTGCGGCTTGCTTGGGTTGTGTTTCGGAGGACGCATGGCTCTCGACCTTCGTCTCTTCCGAGCCCGTACGGGAGTTGTAGCGATGAGACAAGATAGTAGCTACTAACAATTGGATACCACGAAAAAGGGGGTAAAAATAAAAACAATCTCCTCTGGTAGGCAAATCCAGAACCAAATCCCAGGGCAATGACACTGACCATTACTCTACAAACACCTGTCAACTTGACACTATTTAAATGGACAGTCTGGTGATGTCAGCACGTGTTTGTTCCAGTTATATATATTTTTAATTCACCCAGTACTGATTGAATGTTTATTTATCTTGTTTGGTCATTTTTTGTTGTTGTGTAAAACAGTTGAAGTGTTGAAAACAGTTTCATTTGATCACATTGCCAACCAAGTTAGCAAGCATGGCGTTTTCTTTTGACTGCGCATAGGTTGGCAAGCATGCAATGATCATTATGATGCTGTTGTTGTTTTACCTGGATGCTTCGTGTGCAACCTGCACCCCTGCTATTGTGGATGGCGACTTCAGGTTTTCGGGAGCACATTGAAAAGTCAGTGCAAATTTGGATTCTAATGACATTAAGAAAATTGTACTGACAGAATTTAGCAGCGTGGCAGTTTTCCCAAGGTTTTGCGTATCTAACTGGTCAGATATAATAGCAGTCAAGGACATTTACTTGCTTATTTGTTCGTGTTCTGATTATACGCAATTGTCCACAGCTCAACAGTTTACACCGATGACTATGAAAAACCTTCCATAGCAGAATATACCTTTCTTTTGCTTCTCATCCAACTGGTGTTAGCTAGCTACAGCTGCTATCCTTCTACTAGCTAGCTGCTAATGTTGCACAGCAACCAAGTTGCTCAACCCGGTTTTAGAACACTGAGATTCGTCAGAAAAGATGTTAGCATTGTCATACATGCTACAAAAAGGTAGCATATCGTTGTTTTTTATTGAGCAGAAATGTGTTGCACCTACAAACGTATTTAGTCCAAATGTATCTAAGTCTATTGGTCAATTTATGGACGCTGCAGCCTCGTTTTAATCCAACGTCTAGAATTTGAGCTAGGTTTGGGTAAAATATTGTCTGGCGACCCTAATGCTAATGACACTGTCAAAAATCAGGTAAAGTGGTTATTTGATCATGATGAAAGGCGAAGAGAGTTTTGTGTACCTACAATCAAGTTGATTTGCACATTTTCATCGACAAGTCATATTGGCTTAAATTTAATGGTAGGGATATTTGAATTTAACATTGAGCTTCAACCAATCCCACACTATAGTTGTGCCGACCGGCGAAACTATAATATCCGGGATTTTCCGGGGATTTTTTTGTTGTTGTATGTTTTAGGGGTTTTCCATTGGATTGCAAATAGTTATTTGGACCTGGACTTGGAATTCCATTCAAGACTCAGACCCAACCAGAGGTTCTGGTAGGACTAAAGTTTTCAATTAATTTGTTGATGATTATTGAATCATTATTTTGTTGTTTATGCTGAACCCCTATGATTTTCCTGTCAATACACTATTTTTGCACTGAGCAAGTTCCACAATCTCTTATTTCTGACAAGTTTGGGGTTTGCGCAAGTTTGTTACAGACTAAGCCCCTAAACAAATTATCCAAAAATAGCATTGCCATCTAATAACATTCCCCACAGAGTGAGACAATGGCACAAGAGGATACTGTTGCAATATCCAAAACAAAAAGGCCTAAAGGAATTAGAATTGGTCAATATGTTGTGCAGGGAACTGATTAAACCATAATTGGAGGACAGGACATGTAGTATTTCTCAGGAGCTATGGCTGCCAGACAGCAGCTAGCCGAGCTTGGCTTCTGTCTGGGCTGTGGGCCCCCTTTGGCCTGGCTGACTGACTGAACAGGCCAGGGAGACGCAAGCCAACCATCACCAAAGTGGATGCCGTCAGCATTTTGGAGCAGGCAGCTGGAGAAACAGTGAAATAAAACACCTTTCTGCTGGGCATCCTTCAGATTCACAGGGGCCACCGACTACTATTTCACGCTATGGAAAGCCTTACCAACTCCCTGGCTGTTTTTGTCTCTCTGAGGTAGTTGATTTATAAGAGACAGTTGAGTAATGCTATACTGTTACCACGTTTGGATCTTGGTGACACGTGCAGTAACAGTCTGACAGAGCTGCAATACCTGAAAGAGAGAGACTTTGGGCCCTAGTCAAAAGTAGTGCACTATGTAGGGAATAGGGTGCACTATCTAGGAAATAGGGTGCCATTTGGGACGCGGAACCCTTTATTTGAGCCCAGCAATCCGTACCTATTTTTGTCGGTAAAATTAGATTTATCATTGCATGAACAGCTGAATAATGATAACTAAATTATGAGTTCAGTTGTGACATTGTCTCCACCACATAAACCTGGCAGCACACACCCCGTGCATAAGTACTTCAGCAGGTTATTAATACATGCATGGTAACACTTTATATTATACAATACATACATAGACACTATGTTTGCATGAATTATTAGAGAAGAATAGTGTACACGTGTACAGTTCGTGGAACAGTGATCTGCATGCAACATGGACAGTAATTGGAGGCTTATAGGTTCTTAGTGTCATTGTGACTCCTCATCCTTTCACATCCTTTCAGTCTTAACTTTTAAATTCCGCAGGGTTCATTATATCACAGGAAGATATAGCGGCCTTATAATATGATCCGGTTCTAAACCTTATCAATTCTCACCTTATGCTTTCATCTGTGTTTCAGAGGATGTGAAGATCACATTTATTGTCAGGTATAGGGAGAAAAACTTGTAATGTATATCATTGCTACAACACAATGTTCTCACACTTAAAAAACGACTCAATCATTGATCACAACAATGCCCCACCCTTCCTTCTACAGTTTATGCAAACGGTTGATTTGAGAATTTATTCTTGGCTCAAAGCTACCTTATTGTTCCTAATTTTTCCAGCTGCAAAGTGGCAGCCGTTTAAAGTAAACATCTGAGGCTGTGTAGGTGGGTCTTTTACACAATGCCAAAATACACAGGGAGACATTAATGATCCTGGCTGAGCCAATCAAATTGCTTCTCCTGAAACATGAAGGAGGAACGTACCAACCACATGATTTCCATACATATTGATGTCTGGATGTCTTCAGCTGTCACTAGAAGAATCCCTACATGTCTGGGCTAGCCCAAAGACCCATGGCGCAGGCACTGACCCAGTCATTAGTAAGGAAGACCTCTAAGGAACCGACACGCAGAGGCAGAACTCACAGGACACAAGCAGATCTCACAAGCAGGGCTCCCCTTCAAACTACTGGAACTTGAATTATAAATGTTGACGGAAAGCAGAGCAACTGGCTCTATGCCCACTTGGAGTTGGTAAAATGTCAGATTCATTTGAAATCGTCGCATCAAGGCAGTGCTTTTGCGTACACAGTGCAGATAGTGTTTGAGAGTTTGAATTCATCTCCAATCTCTATGAAACAACATGCTCAAAATTGAAAGCACAAGTCTTGTTGCTGCTTAACTTTAATATGAGCACATCGGTCAATGCATGTTATTTTTCCCTCCTCTGGTGACACTTGTGTCATTTGACGCTCCATTAGTCTTCGGTTGTGTCTGTAATGTTCCATTCTGACTTATGCTCTTCGTGTAATTAAATTAAAGATAAAAAAAGTGAATTGTTTTTTTTTTTGTATGTGGCTATGACAATTAGTCACACTAACCAGCCTGCCTTTATACACTGACAGATCGCCGGACTGGTGGTTCCAATGGCCTATACAAGTAGCCTAGAACACAGTCTATGCTCTCTCTCTTATACATATGCCTCGAATGGAACCTTCCTGCCACATCCTTTCTGTTATCTCGGAATAGACATACATGCCAGATAGGAACATGCTTAATAAAGATACGTTTGCATATCGCTCTATTTGAACAGTTTAATTGGATCACTGCATATTTAGGATTTCCAGCATACTTCCCTATTTAAAAAAAAAAACTTTTTCATATGAACTTAATTGTGACCCAAGGCATGAATATGAGGCTTCTATCTGTTTTAGCACTGGGGAAATTGGGTGGCATGATTACTGTTTCTTCAGTGCTTTGCATTTTTTTTAACAGAGACAGACTCCGACAGGAATGTGATTATATCAACAAACCAGTGTCAGGTGCAAATGGGTGTGAGCTGCCCCACAGCCCCAGTGAATTTTCAACACTTGAGATTTCCTATGGGACCACAATTCCATATTAGGGAACTATAAAAATAACTGAATTACCTGCTAGACCAATCCAACCACCATTTGACAGGGCCTCGTGGCTTTTTCCTCATTGTCGCTATTAAACCTCTGGGTGGTGTGTTCCTCCAGGGCCTCACAGACGTTCAGACTGCCTCCGCCCAGCCATGCAGGATGCCAGGATCAGCCTGTAGCATGCGGCTGTGAAGGTGTTTCCCACTACTTACTAACACAGCCAGAGGTACATGGGAACAAGACAGAGCTGTATACAGAAGTAGTCCTTCACCCTCTTTACATCGCAGCAGTCTTCAGGTTGCTCTGGGTGAGAACCACATCATTCAGTCCTGCAGGGAAAGAAGCTTTAAAAGAAGTGGCGTGTCACTTCCTGCTGATGAGGACAGTCTGGTTGGTGGAGGTTTGGCTTTCACTGGGAGGGAACCAGAAAAGTAATGAATGTTTAATACTGTATAATAAACTATTGTGTCTGTGTCATTAAACCTGTAGTTACTCTTGTGAATTATTGGTCACAGGTGGTCATTTTTTCTCAGGCTCTGTGATTTATTTTGGTTTTGGGGAGTGGGTCTAGCTACACGTTCACTTGCCTAATGATTTCACATGAATTTCCACTGATATCTCGACAACTAGGGGGGTCTTCAAACAGACTGAATGGGAGCGGTAAGTGTCTGTCAGTTCACAGCTTGCAATAACACTTGGTTTTGCAGCAACAGCTGCATCTCTCCCTCCGGACAGTCCCTCATCATTGTTTCCCCATATGATGGGCAGTTGGACAGCCGTTTCAATCTGAATTAGCTTCAAGTGCAACTCTCACCCGCAATCATTTAAATATTAAACCTTTGTATGGGTTATATGGGTTCCCGTGTAATAAGCAATCCACACCCCAGACCAAAGGATAGACTAGCTGCTGCTGATAGCTTTACTGGAAAACACTGAACACACGACTAATACAGTGTCACTTCCACCTGACCACAGCATGGTGTAATAACAAGGACCCAATTAGAGAGGGCCATGGTAACAGTAAGCAACAGATAATAAAAGAAAATATAGCTAATTCATCTCAGAAGCTTATAATGACCTGAAATCTGACCTAGCTTGACAATTCCGTGGCATGATACAGAATATAGATCTTCTATGACGTAGCAATGCCCAAGTGTTAACAATATCACAAAAAGACTGCACCGCGCCTTACACATAACCATTGTACAATGTAAATGTACAAACATATATGGATTGCTTACTCTATCCTCATGAATCTATTATCCAGTGATTCAGTCTATTCTAGAGAAATGGAAGAGGAAGCCTTGGTTTGTCGCGTGGGGATCAAGCAAAAGATGGAGAGTGGATTACCAATAACCACGAATATTCAAATGCCTTTGACACAAATCCAAGTGGCGGAGTACTATCTACCTTTGACAGTCAGTGGTACAGTAAAACAACACAAGCAACAGGTCTGAAACGAGGCCCCCCCATGAACATGATATTTTCTCCTAATATTTCCTTCATTTTCCTTCCTTCTTCTTCGAATCAAAAAAGGCACCATTTATATTGTTAAGTTGAGCTATAAATAATACTAAATGCTGTATAATGAAGTTAACTTTAATACATTTTAATTCTCTAATTATGCGGCATACAGAATAATGCCATGGTGGAACATGTATCAAGGGTAAAGAGGATTAACAGTCATTTGCATAATAAACAGGCCAAACAAAAGATTGATGTAAATAAACCTTGAAGTTAGTCCTTGTCTCCTACCATCCATTCATGATGTACATCGTTTATTAATCAATATTTGTGAGTCGTAATTATAGCAGTTTTTTACTTGGTATGAGGTAAATGGAGATTATTTAGTGACCTGAAACACATGCTGTATATGCAAAGGGCTAATGAGTTTCTCTTTCATGCTGCAATTTATCAGTGATTTGCCAAGTCATCTGAGCGACTGGAAATGAACTTTACACTTTTTAATTGTGTTTTGTGTTTATCTTGATTCTAGAGCGCTACTTAGAACCCCAGGATGCAGTTTGTTCATTCTGTAAGGCAGCAGTCTTTCATGCAGAAACACAACACAGCATAATGAGTCAAACTCTCCTCCTCCCAAGGACCAGACTCAGTGGGACTCCTCCTATCTTAAAGGTGACCTTCTGAAGATGATGCACACAACCGTGTCCCACTGTCTCTACTCACTCTTCTCAGCAAATACAAAAAAAACAAAATACATGGCACTGTGGAGTTGGAAATGGAGGCTCCTGACTAGCATGTTACTCTGCGCTGCATTATATGTGCTGTTGTTTTTACAATCGAGGACCACTTTGGAAACAAGCGTTTTAATTCATCATTTCAAGTGATATCCTCTGGGTGCACATTGTACATTATATTGTATATGTTTGTTACCCCAAATAAATGGATTTCAATTCAATACATCACAGCACAGAATCAAGCGGTGACATGGTAAACAATGGTAACAAGTTATGAACACAACATTATTTACCCAGATGCCCCTTAAGTTTAGTGTATATATGTTGTTATTTCAGGTTAATGCACCACATGCTTTGATATAGAGTATATCCAGTGGTGTAAAGTATTTAAGTACAAATACTTGAAAGTGCTACTTAAGTCGTTTTTTTGGGGGGTATCTGTAATTTACTTGACTATTTATATTTCTGACTACTTTTACTTCACAACATTCCTAAAGAAAATGATGTACTTTTTACTCCATACATTTTCCCTGGCACCCAAAAGTACTTGTTACACTTTAAATGGTTAGCATGGCAGGAAAATGGTCTAATTCACTCACTTATGAAGAGAACACCACTGGTCGTCGACTGCCTCTGATCTGGCGGACTCTCTAAACACATGCTTCGTTTATAAAAGATGTCTGAGTGTTGGAGGGTGCCCCTGGCTATCCGTACATTTTTTCTTTTTAATGGCGCCGTCTGGTTTGCTTAATGTAAGGAATTTGAAATGATTGATACTTTTACTTTCGATACTTAAGTATATTTGAGCAATTACATTTACTTTTTTTATACTTAAGTATATTTAAAACCAAATACTTTTAGACTTTTACTCAAGTAGTACTTTACTGGGTGACTTTCACTTTTACTTGAGTCATTTTCTATTAAGGTATGATAATTGTGTACTTTTTCCACCATTGAGTATATTACCTTTTCCAACCCTCATCCTCAAACCCTTTTTTCGAGAGATGAGAGACAAAGAGAGAGAAAGATTTCCCTCAGATTTCACAGATTCGATAACAAAGCCAATTTTGATAAACTCCCATATCTACTGGGTGAAATACCACCGTGTGCCATCACAGCAGCACGATTTGTGACCTGTTGCCACAAGAAAAGGGCGACCAGTGAAGAACGAACAGCATTGTAAATACAACCCATATTTATGTTTATTTATTTCCCCCTTTGAACTTGAACTATTTGCAAATCGTTACAAGACATAATATTATATTTGAAATGTCTTTATTCTTTTTGAACTTATGTGAGTGTAATGTTTACTGTTACTTTTTTATTGTTTATTTCACTTTTGTTTATTATCTACTTCACTTGCTTTGGCAATGTTAACATATGTTTCCCATGCCAATAAAGCCCTTAAATTAAAATTGAATTGAGGGAGAGAGAGAGAGCGAGAGAGAGAGAGAGAGAGACGGTGTCAAATAGGCCTATTGATATTTTTGTTCTAGGCTAAGGAAATGTATGCTGATAAAAAATATGTTTTGTCTTGTACAGAAATAAAAGCTTTTTTACCATCATATTACCCAAAAGATGTCCAACTTGGCCAAAGAGGACTAGACTGTAACATTTCCTAAAATCTTACTTTATGCCTTATGTCTAAGAACAGAATCTGCAAAGAATGTATTGGTCACAAAGCTTGCACATGATCTTTTTCTACGAGCCGTGAGTGGATAATCCCTCTATCAGTCTAGTTTAGTGACATCGGTTGTGTTACAGTCCCCGCCCAGCAGCTGCTGATGCTATTTGAGTGAGAGACGGCAGTTTCTTGTACATTAACCTAAAGTAGCAGGGGGTTTAGCGTCGTCAATGGGAAGCACACGCCACGGTGGAAAAGCGAATACTGTCTAGCTAACTTCCATTTACAACATGGGTTCCACGTCGATTCCGTGTTTGTGGATTACATTTTGCATTCATTTATGTTGTTTTATGGACACTGGAAAAGCACAGAATGCGAAAGAAGGTATGTAAATAAAGTTTGATACCCTCTCATCATCCAGGCTACATCCCGAAAGCTGATCGGCAATGGCGCGAAGTGATATCCAAAGACAGCGCACACCCTGACATTCTGTTGCTTGCGCACGAACGATCATTCCTGTATTTGTGAAATCTGTCAAATGCAATATGTCATGACATTAGTTCAGTGACTTAGAGTGTTGTTACTCAGTAGATCGCAGTCTCTGTGCACATTCACACGGCGTTTGTGTGACAAACGGTCCGTTGTAAGGCTATCTTAGCAGGCTTTTACGCATGGCACCCAATCAAAAATAAGGCTCCGTACGGACGATGGTTACATTTTAGTTTTCAAGGCTACAAGTCTACATTTAGGAAGACTGTCATGCCACTCAGTGTCATATCATACATACATTATGACTAGGAATTAACTTCTATGATCGTTGGATAAGCTAATTACTATCGCATTAGACACCATAAATATGGTACACAGTAAACCTCCTTGTCATTACAGGAGTTCATGTTTGAAATACCTTAAATAAATCAGTTTTTCTACAAACTGGCATGCTCAGAGCGCGCAAGGAAAGTATATATCACATACACAGAGCGATAGAAAGATCACTATGCACTTGAAATAAACCAAAGTATGTTATGTTCATCTTGCTAAAGAAATACGCGTATTAATAAATAAATACAATTGGAAGGAGAGAAATAAGATTAAAATGGCACCAAGCTGTTGACCTTCATTTATACGGGGATTATTGTGTTCGTAAACACACTGTATTGATTTTGACATAGTCTACTGAAGTGTCCGTCTGAAGTTTGAAACTGGCTGTGTAAATTCTTTTTTTAAAGCATATAGGGCTATAATATATGCTCGTATGTCTGATCAATATATATTTAACAGATATTAAGATATTAAGCATATAATAACGCCGTTATCAAACATACTCTCTCACGGCCCTGCGTTCTATGGAGACAAATCGGCAGTGCGCTCTCAGGCTGTATTCGGTGAATGGTTCGGCCGTGACTACCCGCTAATAATCTATTGAATGCCTATACCCGATATATTTTACAAGTGACACTTTACACCAAATTCATGTCGCCGTTGGTTGACTACATCTGAACTGTTTTGGGATAATTTTCCTGTTCGTACTTCTGTCGCCCGTGCACAGCAAGGACTCATGCGTTGATTTTTAATGTGCTAGATTTACGTATAGAGGCAGGTGTTCTCGTCTGACCTTATTGCACCAGCATGCATGCATACTTAAAAGACACACAGATCGATTGTGATTTGTTTGCTATTTTACCTCATGTTGTGTGGTTTGCAGGCTACATGGAACACAAAGTTGTCACACACAACACGTACTTTCTTAGATAAATGAAGATAACGTTACAAGTTGTCCAAAGTCTTTATAGGAAGGAACATGTGTTTATCCAGTGTTTGGTGCTGCAATGTCTTGAATATATAGCAGTATTCTCATGCAGTGTCATTTAGGTGAAAGGTATTGCCATCAATGCCCGTCTGCTCAGCCTGTAAATGTTCATTTTAATAGCTTGCTGCAGAAAGTGGGTCATACGTCTGTCTACTCATCTAGCAGCAAAGTAGACTTTTATAGATTATTAGTCATATTCAGCGAACAGACATTCAGAGATTTAATCGCTTGCTCTACCATTTTATTTCCTGTCGCTAGTGATTCTGTTGGATTCCAAGGCGCAGCAGACAGAACTGGAGTGGATATCCTATCCTCCTAGTGGGGTAAGTGGGACGGACACTAACTAGCCTACACACTTCTGAGAACATTCACATAAAATACTTAAATCAACCCTATTATTTTCACCGTTATCATGCTCCATGTGGAAGTCCTTTCCCACCACAAGTAATAAATACATCTGACTACGAGTCATGAGAAAGTAAGTCATTATTATGAGATAGTATGTTATTATTAGGAGATAGTAAGTCATGATTACGAGATAGCACGTCATTATGAGATAGCATGTCATAATTATGAGATATGTAAATCATTATAATGATATGCATTTAGGAGATCTGTATTACATGAATCCAATGTGCACTTTGCATCAGGCCCTCCGCAACATTCAAGGACAACCTTACGTATGTCCTAAAGTCAATCACACGTTGTGTGTGTGTGTGTGTGTGTGTGTGAGAGAGAGCGATAGAGAGAGTTTGTGGTGATATTGTTCCATATTAATGTATTAAAATGTTTGTTTTTTTATGTGAGTTGGTGCCTCAATTAAAGAGGCAATCTGGGATTGGAACATCGATTTTTTGACTTTTAAATGATTAATATACTGTATAGCCATTTATTATTGAGGAATGTAACTTAGAAATGCATGAGCAATGTTCTTACCCCACCAGAACCCCAAATATATGCTTATTTTACTCCATTGTTCGTAAACAATGTAATTGTAAACAAAACGGTACAGCTTCAAAACATGGTTAAACTATCACGGATGGTCAGTCCTTGCTTCCATATGTGAGAGTCCTTCTGTCTATTTATGAGAGTGGTTACATTTCTCCTGCACCATTCCTCAGCTGTTTACCAAAAAAGTGGCAGGGAATAAGTTTTGTTTTTTGTTTAGGTTTGAATCCCAGATTGCCCCTTTAAAATCCAGACCTACTATCTCATAATTATGACTTACATATCTCAGAATTATGACTTATATATCTCAGAATTATGATTTATATATCTCATAATAATGGCTTACTATCTAATAGTTATGACATACTATCTCATAACTCGTAGTCAGATTTCCTTTATTGGTGTCGGGAATGGGCTTTGTAGACCTACTAACGAGGAAAATCTAGGGCTAATTGGAATGGGAAATTTCAACACGGTCCAGTATAATTATATCTGGCTGACTCATTACCATGCATATGTGCCTCTCGGTAATTGACAGCCACGCTATCCAGAGGCAAGCCTTTTCAAATTTCCACAGTGTCGGACTGAGTTCGACAAAGACCATTTGGGTGGGATGTTTGTTTATGTTAATTGATGTCAGTAGTAGCAGTCCTGAAAATCTATTGGATGGGTGGCATTTAAGTGAAGAGATATTCATTTTGTTTTTGATGTAGCCTAGGCCTCAAGTCAACTTTCCATAATAGCTTGTCCCTAAACATTTTTTACATTTTCATAAATAAAAACATTTAAAAAAGAAATACAAATGTAAGTAATGTGATTGGAAAGTCAGGTATGGAAGTAATCTCAATTGAGCCATCATTTGTTTTTATGCTTATCAGGTATACTTACAGTGCCTTCAGAAAGTATTCACACCTCTTTGACTTTTTCCACATGATGTTGTCTTATAGCCTGAATTTGAAATTGATTAAATTGAGATTTTGTGTCACTGGCCTACACACAATACCTCATAATGTTAAAGTGATGTTTTTAGACATTTTTACAAATGAATTACAAATGGAAAGCTGAAATGTCTTCTGTCAATAAGTATTCAAGCCTAAATAAGATCAGGAGTAAAAATATAGATTAATAAGTCACATTATAAGTTGCTTGGACTCACTCAATAAAAGTGTTTAACGTGATTTTTGAATGACTACATCATCTCTGTACCCAAGACTTACAATTATCTCTAAGGTCCCTCAGTCGAGCATATTGAATATCCCTTTGAGCTTGGTGAAGTTATTAATTACGCTTTGGATGGTGTATCAATACACCCAGTCACTACAAAGATACAGGTGCCCTTCCTAACTCATTTGCCAGAGAGGAAGGAAACATGCATATTTTTTGGGCAATAAGGCACTAAAGTAAAACTACAAATAATGTGGCAAAGAAATTAAATGTTTGTCCTGAATACAAATCTTTATGTTTGGGGCAAATCCAACGCAACACATCACTGAGTACCACTATTCATATTTTCAAGCATGTGGGGGCTTCATCATGTTATGGGTATGCTTGCCATCGGCAAGGACTACCGAGTTTTTTTAGGATAAAAATAAATGGAATAGAACTAAGCACAGGCAAAATCCTAGAAACACTGGGAGACAAATTCACCTTTCAGTGGGACAATATCCTAAAACCCAAGGCCAAATATACACTGGAGTTGCTTACCAAGGTGACATTGACTTTAATCAGCTTGAAAATATATGGCAAGACTTTAAAATGGCTGTCTAGCAGTGATCAACAACTAACTTGACAGAGCTTGAATTAAAAATATATATATATTGTACAATCCAGGTGTGGAAAGCTCTTAGAGACTTACCCAGAAATACCTACAGCTGTAATCACTGCCAAAGGTGATTCTAACATGTATGTGACTGTGAATAATTATGTGAATGAGTTATTTCTGTATTTCATTTTCAATACATTTGTAAACCTTTCTAAAAAAAAACACATTTTCACTTTGTCATTATGGGAATTGCGTGTAGATTTATTTTGTAACACAACAAAATGTGGACTAAGTCGAGAGGGTATGAATACTTTCTGAAGGCACTGTATTTTACTCTGTTAGTTTCTGTTAGTATTTCCTAATATTTCTTTGGGCCTGATTTCAGAACAACAGAGATACGTTTATGGGTTATGTATAATAGTTGACAAATAGATTAAAAGCATGATGGATGACACATTTTTCAGAAAGTGCTCCAATAACAGATCTTTTCTTTCCCTATGTACTTGGAATAACATTTTGCTGCACCACCTTTATGCACCTTTATTATTCATTTGTGCAGCTTTAACACTACTTCATTACCATGTATTACATACAAAGACGCAATACCACAGTAGGACATAAAAAACGTCCGTCATTTACATCGTCGGGTGTTGATTTCGTTGCAAAAAATATATCGCTGATGAGAGCCAATCAATATTAATTTACCAAACTTGTGCTCTGTTCTTTTCTTTTTTTTTAGTGGGAAGAGATCAGCGGGTTGGATGAAAACTACACCCCCATTCGCACATACCAGGTTTGTCAGGTCATGGAGCCGAATCAGAACAACTGGCTTCGGACTAGCTGGATAGAGAAGGGCGATGCCCAGAGGATTTTTGTGGAATTGAAGTTCACCTTGAGGGATTGTAACAGTCTACCCGGTGTGGTGGGCACGTGCAAGGAGACATTCAACCTGTATTATCAGGAAACCGATTCGGAAGTCGGCAGGAATATACGAGAGAACCAGTACGTGAAAATTGACACAATCGCAGCAGACGAGAGCTTCACCCAGGGGGACCTGGGAGAGAGGAAGATGAAGCTGAATACAGAAGTGCGCATCATTGGGCCGCTGTCCAGACGAGGGTTTTACCTGGCCTTCCAGGATGTAGGGGCATGCATCGCTCTGGTCTCTGTCAAAGTTTATTACAAGAAGTGCTGGTCCATCATTGAGAACCTGGCCACTTTCCCAGACACAGTGACGGGGTCAGAGTTCTCCTCTCTGGTCGAGGTTGAGGGCACGTGTGTCAGTGACGCCGAGGAGGAGGCCGACAACTCTCCCAAGATGCACTGCAGCGCAGAGGGGGAATGGCTGGTGCCTATAGGGAAATGTATATGCAAAGCGGGATTTCATCAGAAGGGCGATGCATGTGAACGTGAGTACAGTTACAGTATAGTAACCTCGCTGTATATATTCTATCCATACTCAATTTTCATTAGTGGCATAGATTTTTCCATCCTCTGAAAAAACGTCAGTTTGCAATATTGAGAAATATTACTGAACTCCAAACATGGTTTTAATTAGGGAAATATTAAACTTATTGGTAAGCAGAAAATGTGCCTCATTCAAATGTACATGTTTAGAATAGTTTTTCTCCCTTTGAATCATTATCGCACAGAATCACCCATGCCATGCCTAAACACCAGAAAAATAATCTGTTGAGCATTTTAGTTTTTAATTATGCAAAGCATGCAAATGACAAGTTAGGCCACATTGAATAGTTGTGGTGGCAAATAAAATTAAAGCAGCTGATTTGAAGGCAATAATAATGATGGATAAAGTATGGAGGCCCAGAAATCCTCAGTGTTATAATTGGAATCCATGTTAATTGTTTGATTAGCGGGCTCTTAATTTATATCCGTGGTTCTGTTGACACTGGGATTAAATGATAACTTGCACTTCAGTTTAGCTCAATACTCCTCTGCAAGAGCACTTACCTCTATGGATGGCTACTGGCCAAGGCAATCACTCGCAGAATACACAGGTCTGAAGGAAGTCCATCCAATATTTCAGTATCCCTCTGCCCAATCCAAACGACCCTGACAGAAAGGGAAACAAATAGCCGCCATACTGTGGCATGTAGGCCTCAGGATATTTACGAAGGGACCTAACAGGAAACGCAATTACAGTCAAGCTTGGCTGTGTTGTTTGGTCCTAGCACCAAGCCTCTGCAATTAGCATTAAAATGCTTTATGTCTCTATAATTCCACAAAGGATTATTTTCAGTGGCCACCTGACTTGTAAGATAAAAAAATCACGTTGGATTAAAGGAGAACTACTTAGGTCACATAGCTTAAGTGCCCTGTCTTGTCAGCCAAACACCCCCCCCCCCCCCCCTCACAATGTCCATTAAAGCAGCTGATGAGGGGTACTGACAAGTAATAATTAAAGAGAATGTGTCTCAGCACAAATTAGAAGTCCATGTAGGCTCAGACACTTTTAGGCCACTAACTGCCAAACATGGTCCTTCACCAGCGTGTTCGGCATATACCCTCTTACCCTGTGAAGGGTACTTAGGTGATATTATCAGAAATAAAAAATTGCCTCTTGAGTTATGTTCCCTCAAATGTGGGAGAGCTCGTTCAACACCCGGGAGTCTTTTTTTCTGGTGTTGTTTATGTTATTTTGGTAAGTAGGTGTGCAATTCTGCCCCAGGGACAAAAGCTACATTAAAAAGCAATTTGGGCCATTTTCTGATTCACTTCCAAAGGAGCAAACAATGTAGCATATAGTATAAAAGCTTTGTCTAAAAAAATGCCTGCTTTATTCCTGCTCTTCTGCTTGTAAAGCATTGTGCACATGGCCTGCTTGAACTGAACTGTTGCCCATCCCAGGCAATGAACTGATCCAACGCAGAACCAAACTTGCCCTTAACTTTATAAGAGATTTATTTCGATTGGGGCATGGTTGGCTATTGTATTATGGGGGTAGTAAATCTAAATAAAATGAACATCATACTGCAGCATCAGCAGCTTCTCAGATATGTGGTGATATTAAACTGCCCATTCAGGGGTTTCCTCTTGGAGCAAATCAAAGGGGAAAATACTCAAGTTTTCCATCGGATGAACACCACTGCAATGGGGCCTAGGATGGAAGATGTTTTTTGTCCTTTGTAACCACGACTAGCGTATCCTGCAGGCCATTGCCTTACGACAGTACAGCTAAAGTACTTGCGTTGGATTTCATACAGTCTTTACCCAGGCCTCCCTTTTAGCCTCCTCAACGGGATACTGCGCCTCGCTATATAGATCAGAGATACACATTCCCTCATACGTTCCCCCACTGTCCCATTTTCAATATCTACGGTATCCCCCAACTATAAAATGGCCGTCTGTGATATATCGAGGAGAAGGTTGAAGGAGGAGCAAGTGAGTTGAGCTGTCAGTCATGTCATTCGAGGACTAGCAGCCCCCCGGTGGATGCAGCAGCCTCCTCCAGAACGCCTTGTGATCCGCTCATTCATCACCGTCACCGGAGAAGGGCTGCATGTCTTTCAGTCCTCTCCCTCCCTGTCTCTGTCTCTGTTTAACTCTTTGTGTGTGGCAATCTGCAGCACTATAAATGCCTGTCTTTCTCTCTCTCTCCCAGTGTTAGGAGATTCAATGTTGTGGGTTTTGAAAAAGGCCCATTTGAAGTGTCCTGCAGCGTGCGCAGGGTTTATTTGCATACAAGTGTGTGGTGTTAAAATAGTGGGCATTCATGTTCAGGTTCTGTTCAGCAGTGGCCCACTCACTGAAATGGAGCCACTGAGTCATTTTGAGAAAGAGAGGGCCCTTGTGTTTTTTTCCTGAGTTGTTCTCGAACCCCAGGAATGTATGTTTTCCAATTTTAACACATCACATAATTGTTCCTAAGCAACCAACTCCTGAGAGCTGAATAACTATTGACCTGTATGTTGTCCAATTTTAACACATAATTATGTTGTTAAAGGACAATTCCACCACTTTAGAACCAGTTATTATGATGTTAGTATAAATGCACAACTGTAAGATTTTATATACATTTTTGTTGGTCATACTGCACAATTCCTTGTTTTTGTATTTTTTTTAATCATCGGCATTGCCCTCATATACAGTATACTACAATTCCCAGAGTGCATTTCACCTCCCAAAATGCAATGCTCTGCCCAATCTTCAGTTTGTTTAGTTGGCTAGCAAGCTCAGATGAAGCTTATGTCATAAGTTATGAGTCCATTTCACTTTACTTTTGGGTTGTAAATATATTATAATGTTGACATGAATATCATGCTGAATATATGTTCATGTTATTGTCACCAATCAATTGCATTACACTCAAAAATAATTAGAATTTATATTCTAATGATGGCTAACCCTAAGTTACTGTATCTGATAGTTAGCTAGCCCGACTGCTATATCAGAAATAATAGTGTTTGCAACAATTACAGCCAAGTTTAATCTTAGTGACTGTCTTAAACAACAGTCAAAAAACATGCAGGCATGTTATGAAATGTACAGGCACATCACTACGGAATCCTAGTCTGATGCTTGAAGCCTGTATCTTTGGTGCTAATATTAGCCATGCTAGCTAGCTACATAGCTAACCCGGCTGCATCTGAAATAAAGTGTTTTAAAAAAGAAGCCAAAGACAACCTTAAGAACTGTCCAAGGATCCATCCAACAACACTGAAGACCTATTGGAACTAATAAAAAAAAGTGAACAGAAATTTGCTACGAAAATATGTTCCTTGCAATTAGTGATCCTTGGGACGTGCCTACCCCATTGAAGTTGACATTTCAAATGGTTAAGTTAAGGGTTAAGGTTAGGGTAAGGATAGGGGTTAGGGTAGTGACGTCTCAAGGATCCCAGATAGCAGTACCCATAAAAATATATGTCCACGCAACTACATCGGTGATGGTGGGAGTGGTTTTGCAGAATGGAATTATGGGACTTTGTGCCTTGAACAACAGAAGTATATTGGAGTAAGCTGGCTGTAAATGTCATTAGGTTTCTGAGCGTCTGTTTGAAATATTTCCAGATGTTATTGGACAACCAGAGCAACATATAGCAGGGAGTTCCACTATGATCAAAAAAGCACAGATTTTATTTGTCATCTCAGGGATCCTCCTCATCACTAAAGAATCAATATACATGAAATTATGATATACAATGAAACTGTAGGAGATTGCTAAATACTTCATTATAGCAACCCAAATGTTAAATGTGTTGGAGTTGCCCTTTTTAGTAGCCTATCCTGAAAACTGATTAACTATTGACCTGCTCAACTATTTCTCCAGTGTGAAAGGCCTGCTACCTCCAGTAAACAGATAAAAACAAAGCCTTATCCCAGAGCTATCACTACATGCTAACATGAGAATTAATGAAAGGATATAGCATCCTGCATACACTGATACCATCCATCTTGGGGTGTCAGGAAGTCGGACAGGAGTTAGTCTGGGGCTGATTGATGGGCCGAGGCCCCTGAGGGAAGGACCTAAGGTTGACCACAGAAGCCAAGGTGTGTCTGTGTGAAGGGGAGAGAGGCCCCAGCCCAGCTCCAGGCCCAGGCAACTACTTAGCATTTCAAAGGAAGCCAGGAGTCAGGGGACCCCATGCATCTTGACGCTCCTCCTGATTGATAAGGTGTGAATTTAATGCTCCAAATGGCGGTCCTTTGTAACCGCTACCAAGCTTAATTATGCAAATAACGGTACACACGGAATCACCAGGAGACGCAACTGGATTCAAATCACTCAAGATTGAAGTAATTTGGGGATAGATGGTGGCTAGTCTTGTCACCGCCAGTGTTGGCTAACTTCCTGTAAATAGCTGCATTCTTCCACAGCTTCAGGGTTGTTCCTGTTGTTTTTGTTTGACCTGGCAGATAGCAGAGTGATATAGGCACAGATGTGCCATTGTCAACTATTGCTTTTGAACACAAACATGGTCGACAGCTTACATCGAATCTGAAAATCAATTTGTTTTTGTATTTTGGGCGGATTCATCTAAATAGTATGTTGGCTTATACATGTTTACCAAGTTTGGAATATTATTGTTCATTTTGCTGTAAATTGTAGTGCTTGTTTTGTTAGTAGCTGGAGAGACACGTAGATAGTAAACACCCTCACCTATTTACACACCCCAAATGTATAGTTACTGTGTAATAGAGCATGTGCCTGTTTTGTACAAGGAGAACAAGTCACTGGGAAAAAAACCACTAGGCTTTCATGCTACAGAGCACTTCCAAGCACATTTCTAAATCCCCCCTCTGCCTGCTCTGGGTGTAAGTGGGAAAAAGTGTGAGCTTATGTAATAAGTTATTGATTTTCCTCTTAAAGGAAGATTGAAGTGCAGAGCCACCAGTCTGCAGAGCTCCCAGAGGAGAGAGCCTCGCTGACAACAGACAAGGCCCTCCCTGACACACAGCTAGGTGCTAAGACCCCGGGCCCAGTCACATATCACTTTCACCCACAGGGACAGTACCACTAAATGGCAAGACGTTGTCTTCTGACATCGTGTTCGCCTGTCCGATAGCATGCCTCCCAAGAGTCAGCGGCTGAGCAATTACAAAAAAAGACATCTGTGCCACAGTTTAGATAGCCAAAGAGAAGTAAAGCCCGCAATCTCAAGAGGTATGGAACTGGGGATCGATGGAGGTGTCTGAACCTGTTAGTGCAAGTGGAGATGAGGACTGCTGAGGCACGCGGAAGGGGCTATTGTTGTGCGGAGAGAGAGGGAGCCGGAGAGGTGACTCTTTTGATGACCAAGGGTCATCTGCTGCGATCATCCATCTTCCATCTTGGCAGTGTCCTGTCATCCAGGGCGCTCACGTTACTAAGCGCAAGAGGCAGGCCTCCATTGTCCAGCCCGTCCTTGTTTGTAGCCATGTGTAAAGAAAGTTAATATTCCCTGACCTTATGCATAGCCAATGAGAGACCCCAGTGTCACATTGGAAATGACACAATCTGACACAAAATAGCAAAGGTCTCCATTTTAGGGTCAACAATGTCTACCCACATATCTCTCCTCGTTGTCTTTGTTTGCTTTAAAACAGAGAATGTTTACTAGGATTCTGTCTATTCATGAAATTCAACTTGGGTCTCTAATTTGGCCTGACAGCTCTTATTTAGTGACACATCTATAGATGATTAATGTGTGTCAGTTAGTTACTCTCCATTTTGAACTAGCATGACTCAAAGAGTGCTTACCAGAGGGATAATATATTTGATTTAGCCCCATTTGATCAACAGTTATTCAGCGAAGGGGTTAAATAAATGTAATCTATTAGTGTCTTCTGGACACGTCGGTGTGTCCCGACAAGTTTTTAAGTGGTTTATGTTTTACTATCTGATTTATATTCATATGTACATGAGTTAGTTCCAGCAGCTTATCAAGCGAGATGAAAGAAAAACCTTTTTACCAATGACCAGGCAGCAAGCGAGTAACAACGTGTTGTCTGCGGGGAGACTTATACCGGATACTTTTAGGTGTGGATTTTATACCCTCATTATACCCACTTTTATCTATACATATAATATCTGCAAGAATGACAAACAGTAGGAGAAAACATGAAAGATAATAGAGTTTTCTTTTCGTTTGATATTGCTCTAACCCAATATGCATTAATGTTAGATTAAGGCCTATAATCATGTGAATCGATGCATATCGGCTATTCTAGTTTTGCATATGACTTTGAAACAAATATTTACCAAACCAAAATGAATGGAAAAGAGTGAGCCCAGTAAAACCTTTTTGTTAGGAAAACGAGGGATTTGTATTTAATTTGACATGTGGACGTTCCTGCAGAATGTCAGGCCTGGCAGCATTGTGCAGCTAGGAGACTTGATATCCAGGGAAAAGTTTTATTTTGTATTATTTTGTTCCTCATTCGGAAGTGGTAGTATATATTTAAAAGGGAGAGACATTGGATCCAACATTAAAATGAATGCCTTGTTAACTGTCCAAATTTACAATTCAAAAGCTCTCCAAATTCACAATTTAAACCATTTTGTGCTCTTTACATTTCTCTGAGGAAGGAACTATGCTACGTTATACTAATGAGAAGCAGAAGAAACTGCCCTTTTCTCATAACTAGGGGTTACAAAGAGCAAAAGCACTGCACAGAGGAATACAAGCTACTTTGTGAGGCAGACAATGAGTGTGTTTCTGTGCTAGGTTATTACCAAATAAAACATTTAAGCAAGTTATAAAAATGATAAAACAGATCATGTTCTTTTGACTCAAGTCGTCTGTTTTTCCCCCATTCCAAATCATTTGATCTGCTCACGTCAGCAAAGCATCTCAGTGATACTGCTTGTTCAGATGCAAAAAAAAAACATGTTTGTTCTAATTGTCATGATAATAATAATCCATAAACTTGTGATTAGCGTTTGTTTTAACTGTAGCGGCCACGGACAGGAACTGGGTATATATTTGGTGTGATTGGTTGTCAGGACAGGAACTGGGTATATATTTGGTGTGGTTGGTTGTCAGGACAGGAACTGGGTATATATTTGGTGTGGTTGGTTGTCAGGACAGGAACTGGGTATATATTTGGTGTGGTTGGTTGTCAGGACAGGAACTGGGTATATATTTGGTGTGGTTGGTTGTCAGGACAGGAACTGGGTATATATTTGGTGTGGTTGGTTGTCAGGACAGGAACTGGGTATATATTTGGTGTGGTTGGTTGTCAGGACAGGAACTGGGTATATATTTGGTGTGGTTGGTTGTCAGGACAGGAACTGGGTATATTTTGGTGTGGTTGGTTGTCAGGACAGGAACTGGGTATATATTTGGTGTGGTTGGTTGTCAGGACAGGAACTGGGTATATATTTGGTGTGGTTGGTTGTCAGGACAGGAACTGGGTATATATTTGGTGTGGTTGGTTGTCAGGACAGGAACTGGGTATATATTTGGTGTGGTTGGTTGTCAGGACAGGAACTGGGTATATATTTGGTGCGGTTGGTTGTCAAGACAGGAACTGGGTATATATTTGGATGCGGTTGGTTGTCAGGGCAGGAACTGGGTATATATTTGGTGTGGTTGGTTGTCAGGACAGGAACTGGGTTTAGATTTGGTGTGGTTGGTTGTCAGGACAGGAACTGGGTTTAGATTTGGTGTGGTTGGTTGTCAGGACAGGAACTGGGTATATATTTGGTGTGGTTGGTTGTCAGGACAGGAACTGGGTATATATTTGGTGTGGTTGGTTGTCAGGACAGGAACTGGGTATATATTTGGTGTGGTTGGTTGTCAGGACAGGAACTGGTATATATTTGGTGTGGTTGGTTGTCAGGACAGGAACTGGTTTTAGATTTGGTGTGGTTGGTTGTCAGGACAGGAACTGGGTATATATTTGGTGTGGTTGGTTGTCAGGACAGGAACTGGGTATATATTTGGTATGGTTGGTTGTCAGGACAGGAACTGGTTTTAGATTTGGTGTGGTTGGCTGTCAGGACAGGAACTGGGTATATATTTGGTGCGGTTGGTTGTCAGGACAGGAACTGGGTATATATTTGGTGTGGTTGGTTGTCAGGAACTGGGTATATATTTATGTGGTTGGTTTTGGTGTGGTTGGTTGTCAGGACAGGAACTGGTTTTAGATTTGGTGTGGTTGGTTGTCAGGACAGGAACTGGGTATATATTTGGTGTGGTTGGTTGTCAGGACAGGAACTGGGTATATATTTGGTGTGGTTGGTTGTCAGGACAGGAACTGGGTATATATTTGGTGTGGTTGGTTGTCAGGACAGGAACTGGGTATATATTTGGTGCGGTTGGTTGTCAAGACAGGAACTGGGTATATATTTGGTGTGGTTGGTTGTCAGGACAGGAACTGGGTATATATTTGGTGTGGTTGGTTGTCAGGACAGGAACTGGGTATATATTTGGTGTGGTTGGTTGTCAGGACAGGAACGGTTGGTTGTCAAGACAGGAACTGGGTATATATTTGGTGTGGTTGGTTGTCAGGGCAGGAACTGGTAATATATTTGGTGTGGTTGGTTGTCAGGACAGGAACTGGGTTTAGATTTGGTGTGATTGGTTGTCAGGACAGGAACTGGGTATATATTTGGTGTGGTTGGTTGTCAGGACAGGAACTGGGTATATATTTGGTGTGGTTGGTTGTCAGGACAGGAACTGGGTATATATTTGGTGTGGTTGGTTGTCAGGACAGGAACTGGGTATATATTTGGTGTGGTTGGTTGTCAGGACAAGAACTGGTTTTAGATTTGGTGTGGTTGGTTGTCAGGACAGGAACTGGGTATATATTTGGTGTGGTTGGTTGTCAGGACAGGAACTGGGTATATATGGTTGGTCAGGACAGGAACTGGTATTAGATTTGGTGTGGTTGGTTGTCAGGACAGGAACTGGTTTTAGATTTGGTGTGGTTGGTTGTCAGGACAGGAACTGGGTATATATTTGGTGTGGTTGGTTGTCAGGACAGGAACTGGGTATATATTTGGTGCGGTTGGTTGTCAGGACAGGAACTGGGTATATATTTGGTGTGGTTGGTTGTCAGGACAGGAACTGGTTTTAGATTTGGTATGGTTAGTTGTCAGGACAGGAACTGGGTATATATTTGGTGTGGTTGGTTGTCAGGACAGGAACTGGGTATATATTTGGTGTGATTGGTTGTCAGGACAGGAAATGGGTATATATTTGGTGCGGTTGGTTGTCAAGACAGGAACTGGGTATATATTTGGTGTGGTTGGTTGTCAGGGCAGGAACTGGGTATATATTTGGTGCGGTTGGTTGTCAAGACAGGAACTGGGTATATATTTGGTGTGGTTGGTTGTCAGGGCAGGAACTGGTAATATATTTGGTGTGGTTGGTTGTCAGGACAGGAACTGGGTTTAGATTTGGTGTGGCTGGTTGTCAAATCTTGATCGATGGTTCTCTTGGCCTCCTGAGGGGCTCTGGCTGTCTCTGGAGCAGCGTGCACGGCAGCACGGCCATCTGAGGGCAAATTGACACCTTTGTGTCACTGGAGGCCAAGGGGGCTGGACCACGCTGGGGAAACTAGCGGCTGGTTTGACATTGTCCCTGTGTTTCAGTCCTTTCTGTCACAGTAGTGGGACCATGGGGATTGGAGTGGGGTGGAAGGGAGTGGGGAGAGTGGGGGGCATTGGCACAATCTGGATATAATGCTTAGTTGCTGACTGGGGACATTTTGAGTGCTGATTCGTTGTGGCTGCAGGGGGCTTTGGGTCTGGGTAAACCTTTGGCCCACTGCTTTTATCTCCAGAGCAGCACAGTCTCTTCTCCTTTCCTTAGAAGTCTTTCAGCAGAGGTCCTCTCAGAGCTGACCACATCCTCCATTAAAATGTAGCTGCCCGGCCTAGCTGCCCTTAAGACTTTTCTCTCCCGTCGCCATGCGAGTTAAATGAACTAAATAAAAGACGATTAGGCAGGGACATTTTCCATGTCACTGGAAATTCATTTGGAAAGCCTTTACCCTGCATGATGAATTAAAGAAGTGAAGACCTCTCTCTTTCTCTGGTAGAGGCTATAGTTCTGTACGGACGCAATGTTCAGTTTCTGCTCAGGCGGGACCAGAGCTATAAATTCTGTAATATAATTGATTTAATGTGATAACATCCTTCATTTTCCATCTGCAGATCCATGCAGTAAATCAATATGAAAGCTGAGGGAGGAAACAGGTGCTGGAGTTTATTGTTGCTTATTTGTATTTCTGACAACATGCAGCAGCACAGGCTGTAATGCATTAGGAGCAGATGTCTTTTGAAAAGTTTGGAAACTAGTTATGAACTGGTTATACGTAAATTATGTTATGTTATCGTCACACCTATCTTGTGACTTTTGTAACTGTTGCGACATTTACCAAAACGACGGTACGTATTGATTATTGAATCAGATAATCAGATAATAATTATTGAATCAATAATCAGGCATGATTATCACCACACCCGATACAATATGTTCTCTTCTAAGACTTCATTTTTAACATAGATGTGTTGGCTTTAGGTTTAAACACATGAACAATTACAAGTGAGGCTAAAGATACTTCCTTTGGTACTACGGACGACAAAGTGGAGCCAACACAAATGGGACTGTCAGAAATATAATGTATTCAGTAGTAATTAGATAGATTGCCCTGCTATTTTACTTAAAGGTCCAATGCAGTGGTTTTTATCTCAATATCAAATCATTTCTGGGTAACAATTAAGCACCTTGCAGTGATTGTTTTCAATTAAAAGCATCAAAAAAGAAACAAAAATAGCTTCTTAGTAATTTCTCGAGCAAGAATTTTGCTAGGACTGTCTGGGAGTGGTCTGAGTGGGGAGGGGAAAACAGAAAATTAGCTGTTATTGGCAGAGAGGTTTAGAACTCTCTTACTTATTGGTCTATTAACTAATGTACTGCATGGTGATGTCACCATGGAATGCCAAAACTCCCTCCCACCAAAACAGGTGGAAATTTCAGGCGGTCTTTTCAAACAGCTCTTACATTAATCTTACATTTAAAAAAAAATATAAATCCCATGATATTTTTTTGTTGTTGCTCTGGGCCTAAATCAGCGTCCTAAATCATTTAAATCAGTTCTATTTTGCTGTGAAATTGAAACCATATTTCCCTGTTAGATTTCATTCCCAATGATGTGTATATTTCTAATTCTACAACCCAAATACTTTAATACTTAAATTATATGGAATGTTTGGTTAGCCAGAACAGAGTAGATTTTAAAAAAAATAAAAAATCGGTAGGCTAGTTTTGATCTTAGCTCGGTACATCTAACCAGACACTTCCTCAGGGAGTGCGCCCTCTAACACAGTGTAAGGGAATGCTAATCTTCTCTTTGTTTCTCATGGTAAAGCTACTTATCTCCCCCTAAGCACAGTTAGCACCGATGAATGGAGCAGTTGTCTGGATGTGCCAAGCCAGCCAATCCAGCTGTGCGTGGTGGGCCTATGTGGGAAGAATTATCGACAATATGATAGTTTTTAGGTGTTTTAACCATTTAATCTGGTTCTTTCTAGCTAAGACTCCTAATCTGATCATTTTGTAGTTTTTCGCTCCCTTTAGCCTTGTCTCCCCCCATCTAAAGCCCACAGGAGGTGGAGGTGTTTGAAAGTAGCTTGTTTGGAAGGGTTTAGACATTCAAACTAAATTTGCGTCCCCTGCGAAGAGGGTTCCAGCAGGGTCTCAGTTCTGTCTCCCTCCACTTCTGTGTGTGTTGTGCCACTGTTCCAGGAGCTGGTTAGGCGCCTCGCCTTTCAAAGGTGAAAGATTAACATGTCTCAGGGAAAAAGCCCAGTTGTTCAGCTTAGTTTCTCTTTCTTTTCTTTCTTTATAGATAAAAAAAAGGGAGATTTAATAGAAAGTGCAGAAGGCTACCTGAATATTATTTTCCTCTTCCACAGAGGTGGAAAAGTGGAAAAACACCTGTTGCTAGGCGGACGCAGTAAAACAACATTTTATTAGCATATAAAAGAGAGTGTAGCGTACATAACATGTCAGTAAACAGGGCTTGATGGATGTCCCAACACATACTATTTACTCAGGCAAGCACACAAGTTACATCTAAGCCACACAGCATACACCCTGTAGCCAATGTTAAGTAATGCATAAGAAATCAGCTTCTCCAGAGCTATTGGCATCCCTTTCCAGCTACGACACAGTGTCACGGTCATAATTGTATATTATAAACTGGGCGGTTCGAGTCCTGAATGCTGATTGACTGACAGCCATGGTATGGCAGACCGCATACTACGGGTGACAAAACATTTATCTTTACTGCTCTAATTATGTTGGTAACCAGTTTATAATAGCAACAACCTCGGGGTTGCATCGCCGCCTAAGAACAGCCCGTAGCCATGGTATATTGGCCATATTCAACACCCCCACGTGCCTTATTGCTTAATTATGCTTTAGAAATAAAACTCAAACATGGATCTAAAGCAATGATTCTGAAATAGCATGTCATGGCTCTGTGAACATTTAGAAACAGGGCAAAAAAAAAAATATATATTTACTGGCAAAGAATGTCCCTGGTAATATTAACATTGAGTTAGCAGTATAATGGAGTTGATGAAACAATGTCTAGCAGAGAGAATAGGAGGTAAATGTGTTTATGCTGTCTAGCCAGACAACTGAGCACCAAGGTCAGAACCAAGCAAAACAAGGAAGGAGAGAAAGACACCCGGAGGAAATGGATTAATAAAAAGCAGCGTAGACTAGAATCCCATCCTTCGTGGGGGCCTGTGTTTATAGTTGATATTTATAAGGACGTTTCCCTATCGTAGCAGGGGCGGTGGCGACGGAGACTGTTTAAGGAAAGGCAAATGGCGTTTTTTGAAATAAGAAAATAAACTGTTTCCTTTATCGCGTTTGACCTGCTCCACCTGGCATTCATCAGCGAGCAGAGCCTGGCCTGCCTGTTGGTCCTGTCGGCTGCAGTTCTCTCCCTCGGCCTCCTTTATCACTCTAATGGCGTGCTATCCTCTCCACGCTGCTCTCTCTCTCTCGCCGGGTCTCTGTAGCCTTCGCTCCTCTTCTGTCTTGCCGGCCGGGCCGACTCTTGCATTCTTTCCACATCCATCCTGAAAGACACGCAGGCGGATTTAACACATAATCAAGCTAGATGGGACACGCAATGCGGATTTAACACATAATCAAGCTAGATGGGAGGGTGGCCAGGGGGAGGCCCGGCTCTGACAGGGATCATCACGGCATGCCATGGAGACAGACTGGCACACACTAGTCCATCTCATCGCACTGTTGGCCAGGAGAGCTGGAGCACAGCACTGAGCTCAACACTCACCACCACCACCATTCCCCCCACTCTCGACCGAGGCAGGATTACTGCTACTACTTCTCGGGGCTACGCCTGTCCCTCTGAAGGCCTACCATAGTACAATGAGACAGATGTGGAGAAACTCTATATTACTTCTAGCTTGTTAAGACCCTGAAGTCCCCTCTGTCCTCAATGGTTGATAAGGAGAACCTGATTAGTTGTGAGGGTTAATTGGGAAGTGGAAGAGGGGTTGTTTACATATTTCACCGACTCTCTAAAACAAAGGTAAAACCTTTGCTTTTCCGTAATGGTAACACTAGCTAGAAGTCGAAATGAAATGCAAACTGTCAATCTAAGTGGAAGATTAAACGCAGGAAATATAGTTCAAGTGCCATTGCGCCGGGACATTAGGAATAATTATCGTCTGGTAAGGCCACAGGAAGCGATATGTCAGCCTGTCACAAAATGTCAACGCAGGAATCTCATCCATCCTCTTCCCTTCTTTCCGCCTCTGTGTCCTTTATCCAGATTGTCATTTAATCGGGCAAACAGTGAGAGCCGCTGTCTGGATGCAATTCAAAAATGTTAAGAAGCCAGACTCTGAGGAAAAATAAATATTGAGAATTTCGTCTCTTAGTGTGTGTCTGTTCCAGATAACGGCTTCTTGTTTTATCCTCTTGTCGTCTCACACAATGCGGAGAATGATTTAAACGTCCTCAGAAGAGATAGAGTGAGTCGGGGCAAAGTCATTCCTAACTGAGGCCTTTTCTGTTCTATCAGTGCGGTGCATAAAACCGCTGACTGCACACTGTTTTCCCCCATCGCTGAATGAGAGCGTTTGACCACTGGAAGGAAAATTACAGATGCTGGCTCTGTTACTCCTCGCTAAGGAGCGGGGTGGAATGTCAGATTTAGTATTTTCTTCCTCCCTCCCTCGCTCTCTCTGCTCCAACCTCAGCCCTGTTCTCTAAGGACTGGCTATATTCGCAGTGTAGTGTAAATGAGAGCTGGTTGTTTTCGGTGTTTTTCCTCCCCCTTCGCCTGTGTCAACAAGCACAGCCTATTAGCCGTCAACTGAGTGGTGTTGAAGGGCCTTTTTAAGTTGTCACTATGTACCCCCCCCCCCCCCCCCCTCCTCACATGCGCGTAATTATACGTTTGTCTGTTGGATGCGATCAATCTGTTTGCTTAGGGATTATCGTGAGTCGGGAGACGTGTACAGTGTTCTACCGTGTTTCACTGTCAGTGTAACACTTTGTTAGCGAAGTTCTCAAGTACTGTACGAGAGGCGCCCCCAGGTTTGCCCTGATATTACAGACAAGCACTAGAGAGTGAACCCAGGGTAATTATACAGCAGAGTTTTTTTTCTTCTCCCCCTCTGAAGAAATATGTGGCTGCAAAGGAAAGAGGAGGGGAAAATCACTCACTATCACCCGCTTTCATCTAATGCTTCAACATCTCTGTTACAGAGTGTGTTTTCAGCTGATGATTCCAGGACCAGGAACTGGCCAAGAGCGTCTGTGCTGCTTTGACAGGAATGCAGGCTCTGGGATGGCTGTGTTTGCCCTTGTCACTCAGTGCACTGTGAGAGAGCACGGGAGAGGGAGAGCCAAGGCGAGCCCAGAAAAATGGTTACCCATGTCACACAGCTGTTTGATTTGATGCCCTACTTTGCCGCCTCGTTGCTTCTGTAAACAGCCGGTCAGACACATTGATAAACACAGGGGCCATCATGGAAAAAGAAAAAGAAAAGAAACGGGAAATAAACCATATTTTTGCATGGGAACTTTAACTTGGAGTACTGTTTACTTTTGAAAGCCCTGTTGTTCCTAGTGGCTGAGATAGCACTAATCTGGAGACTGGATGCCTGAGAGCCAGGCAGGCAGAGATGGCAGTCGCAATGGGAGCGAGCTGGGCCTCCCCTCAACACTGCTGGCCACCCAGCGGAGCACCACTACCCCAAACCCAAAGGCAAACAGAGTGTTTAAACAGCCATGCGTGGTGGGAGAGGAGAGAGCAGCCTTTCAAACAGAACCGGTGACCATTCTTGAGCGTTCTGCAAAATGGATTGCTCTGTGTTATCACAGGCACAAGCCAACACGTGAATATTTTTACGTAGTCTTATCAGAGGATTGTGTGGTGCGTTAGGTGTGGGTATACGTGTAGGTACATTGTTTGCACTTTAATGTCTAACGTTACGGTGGATTGGTACATGAGAATTTGTGTGATTAATATGTTTCGGTAGGCAGCACACAGCTCCCATCACAAGGCACTTCTCTCGCAGCTTTAAAACCCTGTTTTCAATTACTGCCGTTCTCAGGTGAGGAAGTATTCGAGATAAAATCGTCTATTCTTCCCCTCTTCCGAAAAAGGTCTTGTTTCACGAGGCTGGTGCGGTGAGATAAATAGAGAGTGACAGGGCTTTCATGTTGCTGAAATGGGGATACCCCGTCCCTCGGTCTCCTCCTTGCGCTGTGGAGGTGTTAGAATGAGGGGACACCAGGTTCCTTTATCCTCTCTATTTTAGACCTGTCACAGAAGTACGGCCAAATATCCCGAATCTCCGGGAAAAAATGGTGTTAACAGAGATGTGAAACGGGGGGGACCTCGGTATAAAAATAAAAAAACGTTGCCCATTTCCCCAGCGGCTCATGTAAAATAAATGTTTTGTATAATTTGATAGTTTGTATGCAGAGCTATTTACAGGTACAATCCTTTGCAGATTGGAACAGAAATCATGTGGCCTAGATTGAGTTTTCTTTCTTCTTCCCCACAAGGCTTAGCGTTGGATTTCCTACAAACAGCGGGTCACTGTGGCTTGCTTGTCTTGAAGTGTTGAGACTGAAAAAGCCAAACCCAAAATAGACATTTCCCTATTCACTCATGCTTAAAAGTGCATTTGGAACATGCATGTGATTCACAAAGCCCTCTGTATGAATCGTTTCATTTGTTATACAGGAATTGTTCAGTTTTTTTTGTTGCTGTTGCATTATTGCTGGATCTTGTCAGTTACTGTACCTGTTTTTTCCCCCCCCTCCAGATTTAGTGTTTGGTTTGTTGCATAAAACAATGATCCCTAATAACTCACAAGTGGCTGAGTTAACTCACCGCTAAGGGCCCGTTGATTGGTCGATCGTATCGCGTGACCTGGAATTTAAACTTTACTTTCATCAAACTTTTTTTTTTCATGTCAGATGGTCCAGCGCCATCCTCAGACAAACGCTTTCATTTTTTTGTTTGGCGTAATTCTCATTTCTGGAAAAGGCTTAAAAGTTTCAAATCCAGGTCATGTGACATGACCAACCCCAAAAAAACAGGGCTCTACCCATCACACAAACAGCCATGTGACCAGTAGGGAAGAATTCATACACTGTCTCTTATCCCCGGGATACGAGCATATTCACCAAGCTGAAACGCTCCAATAATCCATTAAGGGTTTCTACAACCTTGTCTGTTTTCTCTATTCACACCTCACTTAGCACTGCATGCCTGACTAGGACAACACTCCCGCTCAGGCTGGGCTTTGATAAACTAAACACGTATTTATTTACTGACCAGGGGATTTAAAAAAAAACTGAACAAAAATAGCCCTATTTTCGCCTCTCAGGTTAATAAGCAGTCATTTTTTCCTCTCCCTCATTCAGTGCAGGCTTTGACATGGTGATATTTGTGATAGTTTTTTTTTAAGTGGGGTTTTGTCAAGCTGGTTGATGAAGCCAGAGGGGCAGGTTGATCCGAACACCAGCTGTTCTGTGATGTGAACAAAAGTGTAATTCTCTGTTCTATCATGCCCTTTCTCTTTTCTGGGAATTCAAGTGTGAACTAACCCCCCCCCCTTTCCTTCTTCCTCTGATTATAGCATGTGGCCGTGGGTTCTACAAGTCCTCGTCCCAGGACCTGCAGTGTTCGCGCTGCCCAGCACACAGCTACAATGATCGGGAGGGCTCGTGGCGCTGCGACTGTGAGGACGGCTACTACCGGGGACTCTCGGACCCACCCTCTGTGGCCTGCACAAGTAAGTACGGGAGCGTTGCTAGGTAAATACAGGAAGGACCTGTCTTAGATTCTGCATTTATGCTCTCATGAACACACGCTTGCACGTGCACATGCAAGTCTCCCTTCCAGACCCCCACTGGCCACACTGAGAATGTTCAATCTGGAGGATTGTGAAAAGCCCAGATCTGTTCACCATCTAATCTACTCCAGAGCCCATACCAGTCCCCTGCCTCTGCTTCCCAATATGTCTTTATAATTATGTTCATGGGCCTGAGTGTGTTTTTTCCCCTCTTACCCCCCCCCCGGCTGGTAGTTAATGATCAGAGGAGCAATTTGCCATTTCCCGTCTAAAAGATTGCAATTACAGTCAACAGCAGCACCCTGTGTCTCCATTTGTTCTGGTCAGTGTTGCAATTATGTGACAGGCATTGATGACCTGTTTACACAGGCCAGGGGATTCATTTTAGAGGGTGGGGCTCATTTGCTCCAAAATCCACATCTGTTGCTCCCAAACAGGTAGATTCATGTGGGGCTTTTACAGGGCTACACCACCACCTCAAACCAATGACTGACTCCACAGAGATGGAGGGAGGGAGGGAGGACACAGGGGCAATGAAATTAGGCCTAATTTAAAGGAACCGTAGAGCGGGCAGGGTGGTACAAGGACTGGGCTAATAAGGAGAGGTGGAAAAGTGGACTTCCTCTGTAAGTCTGATTTATCCCAGCGTCTCTCTCTCTCTCTCTCTCTCTCTCTGTCCATATTTGTTCTGGCCAGTCTTAATTCAGTCCTTGACTTGAAACAAAGACAGGACCGACTCTACTTACCCCTTCCCCCTTCCCAACCCCTAGCTACTCCAATCAGAACCCGGTAGTAAACAAAAAGCCCACATTTCCACGGTAACCACTCAGATGATTTTATGAAAGACTGATGCATTTCTTTCCCCACCAAGCCTGTCCTGTGGGTTACTGCTACGCAATTGACCACGAAGAAGTTTGATATTATTTAAGTTATTTCCTGTTGCCCTCTGTCTGTTCTGCTGTGAAGAATCACTTTGGTGGAAACAGACATGTGAAATGGCAATGGCCTAGTTGTCTTTTTAATAGATTCCACTGTTTATCTACATTAAAGACGTGCTCTGGAACTTTGGCGACTACTACATTTTTTTTTTTAAACCGCTCGCTTTGAGCTGGATGTTTCATACATGCATAATCTATGAACAGAATGACTGTTTGACCTCAATTAGCCACAAAATCCCTAGTTTGAATGCGACTCTTTTTGTAGAAGGTGTGCTGCGCCATTTTCCCTACATTTTTCCCCATGTGGGCCAGCCTTTGTGGGGTCTGGTCTGGTCTGGTCTGGTCTAGGGGTAGAATTCAATAGTAATTGAAAGTGAATTTACATTGCTTGAGCAAACAGCTTGATTGACAGATTTTTAAATGGGCGCTTGTAAACCTCCCTTATCTTAGGCTCTGTACAAACAGAGAGACAGATCTCTGCAGCACATGGATTAGGAATGTCTTTATGAGACTAAGATTGGACGAGGAGGGAGATAAAGATGAAACGTGGATATATTGGGAGAGGTAATTCACTGCAACAGGCAAAAACGGAAATTAAGACACTAAGTTTTGAAAGGCCGTCGGACAATATATTTTCCATTATCATTTTGTTGCCAATATTGCGTGTTCAGAGAGAAGGAAAAACACATTGTATGATATTGTTTTTCCAATATTTGCTCACTCCATTCTTATGCAAAGCCAGGAGATAATGAGAAATGTATGGGGATGGCACTGCAGGAAGGCTGGGAGCATTTTTCCAGAAGCGGAGCAAAGCCTTGAAGCTGCTGACAGGTTGGGGAGTGGGCATCAATCATGTGACAGCTGTGAGCAGTGCTGGCGCTAGCAGGGTCTGAAAAGGGCAGTTGTGAGCAGCCATCTCCCCCTTCCACCCCTCTCCCCCATCTCGCCCCCGTCGTCCCACTCAAATTTGCAACCTCAACAAGTTGACATCTCACAGAGAGGGAGAGGGAGGGGGAGAGAGAGAGAGAGAGAGAGAGGGAGAGGGAGAGGAGAGGGAGAGGGAGAGGAGGGGGAGAGGGAGAGAGAGAGAGAGGGGGAGAAGGAGATGAGAATGAGAAATGGAGAGAGAGAGAGAGAGAGAGAGAAAGCGAAAGAAAGATTCCATCCTGATTGGAGCCTGTAGTTGCTAGGGGACGGATGAGGGCCAGTGGAACGTAGGAGTCCCTTTCCTCCTTTCTTCCTCCTATCACGGCCTCCCTCTCTTCCACATGGCTTCACTCAGCCAGGTTTTAAACCACCCAGGTCAAAGGTCACAACACATGTTTGCAGATGAAGGATGAGTGCTTGGCTGATTTGAATACCGTTCACCCCCAGCCTCCCCTCTTTCCCTCCATCCCTCCAATTAGTGTGTAGCCCCCTAATAGGGCAGTGGAGGGCTGAGACGGCCAAGAGCACCTCTCTCTTTTAGCTCTGCTCTCTCTCACAGCAAATCAGGACATTAGTCTTTTCTCCTAAGCCCTCTGACTAACTCAGGTCTCTCAGCTCTACACAGAGAGACAGGCTCAGCAAGATGACCTAATTATCTAGTAACTATTGCTATTATCCAAAAAGAGTCAGCCATCTTGGTTTATGCCATATCATTCAGTTAAAAAGGTCCATTCGATTTGGTTAACGAGTGAATGTGCTGTCAGAGGCGGGTTATTCATCAGCAATATCACAGGTTCACCCAGTGTCTGGAGAATCAGCTGTATTACGCTATAAGAAGGAGGTGACAGGACACATTCACCCACCCACACACACACGCACGCACGCACGCACACACACACACGCACGCACGCGCACACACACACACACACACACACACACACACACACACACACACACACAATGCGGCGTTGGAAGGAAGAAGCTTGTGATTGAGACGTCTCAGACTGTGAGGGCTATGGAAGGCTAATCCGTGAAATGAAACTTCACCGGGAGGAGGGGGTGAGAGGAGAAAACGTAAAGAGATAAGACACCGAGAGGAGAGGAGTGAGAGACGGAAAAAGAGAGAGCGAGGGCGGCAAGCCCTTGAGCTACGAGGATCAGCAGACAGACGGCAGAGGCTCAGGATGTTGCCTCTCCTAGCTGCAGGTAAGACAGGGAGGACAGTGTCACCTCACCTTACAGAGGCAGGGAGAGAACTGTGTGGTGGCGGGGGAACAAAGCCAACCCAGGGAACAGGAAGCACTATGTCTAGTCTAGGACAGCGAAGGGAAGCACTCACTGTATTCCATGTCCGCAAAACAAGAACAAAACACAGACCACTCAAATTCATTCTAATTCAATATCCTCCTCCAGCTGTTATCTCTGAAATCACTGCCCTGATCTTTGTCACCTGAGACTCAATGAGAGTGGCTGAGTAAATAAAACAAGCTATTGTCTGTTGGTAACCGTGACCATGGTAATGCAGTACAAACAAACGCCTGAGAGATGAGTGTGTGCCTGCGCGCGTGTTTGTGCGTGCACATGCGTGTATGTGTGTGACTCTCGCTCTTCGTCCCTGAAGAGGATTAAAGGACTAGTTCACTATTTTACAACTTGATGTTAGCTGGTTCCTCACACTGGAAGTCGTCTATGGGCCAGGAGAAACTGGTTCAGTTCTCTTTAAACAGCCACTACTAACTTTAGCCACCACAAGCTAATAAGGAATGGGAGTGATGGTGGCATGTGAGCATGTGCATTTTAGTTGTTGTTGCCAGATCACCTTTAAGGAACAGATGCCCCCATCGCTTCCATTGATTGTTAGCTTGTGGTGGCTAAGGCTAGCAGAAATTTGTAGTGGCTGTTTAAAGAAGACTGAACCCTGGATTACATTACTGGCCCATAGACGACTTCCAGGCTGAGAAACTGTCTAACATCAAGTTGTAAAATAGTGAACTAGTCCTTTATGAGCCCAGGTCCAGTGTAGGTGACAGTGCTGAAGTCGTGCCTTGGCTCTAGCTAGAGAGTCGTGCCGCCTCTCCTCTTCAGCTGCCACATGTGTCTCTTTCATCTCCAGAGCCCAGAGTATCACTGGCTCCATCTCATCGTTTCCCTCTGTAACCGTGAATATGGATTGCTCTGTTCTGCCTGCCTCATTCTTCTCAATGGGAGGAATTAGGAAAATAACCTAATGTGCAATATTGGGCTCCTGAGTGGCACAAAGGCACTGCATCTCAGTGCTAGAGGCGTCACTCCAGCCCCTTGTTCGATCCTGGGCTCTACCACAACTGGCGTGATCCAGAGTCCCATAGGGCGGTGCACAATTGGCCCAGCATCATCCGGGTAAGGGGAGGGTTTGGCCGGGGTAGACCGACATTGTAAAATAAGAATTTGTTCTTAACTGACTTGGTTAAAGGTTAAATAAATAATATAAATAATGACTCAGACAATTATAGTTTTCGCTCTCTGCATAAGTATTACCAATTTGTAGAGACTTTTGTCTAAATAAATGTGGTTGAGAAGCTCTTTTGGATTTGGATGAAAATGGAGTCGTTTAGTATTTCACCGAGAAAATTAAAGATGCTTTTAAAAACGCCCATGAACAAAGAATTCATAATCTATCGTGCATTAAAAGGGACATAAAACGATCACTTAATTGAAGGCCCACAGTATATAAACATCTGGGTCATAAAACACAAGGGCTTGAATTTGAGTGAATAAAGCAGCAATTTGTAAATCATTTTTTATGACAAGAGGGTAATTCTTTTGCTATTGTTCAGAGGACAATGGTTTATGTTCTAGTGAAGGATGGATCATTTATTGAACACGTGGGTAGTGTGCTTCCAGTGATATTCTATATAGAGGCTATTGTCGGGCGATAACTCCGATTTAATCTCACTCGTAAATTCCGGGGCTATTTTTCAAAAACATCAACTTTAAGTGTCTTGTCTCTGCGATTCATTGGAAAGGAAACCCTTTGTCTCACACTGGGATAATTGTATATTGGGGAGGACTGAGGGAGAGCTAATAATGCCTCGTATCTGCCTCCCTCTGATCGCTTGTTCAGGATAAATAGTTCTACAATGGAATGACATCTCAATCATTTCAACTCAAATGTTACATTTCTGATATATTCCACGTTTGAACGTTAACGACAATTCGTGACTTGTGAATGCATGGTTATTGAATGAACAGAACGGGCATCCAAAAAGGACCTGCCTTCACCTCGCATGAACCATTCACTCCTTTAAACAGGTACCTGTTCTTTAACCGTGCTAAGCACACTCGAAAGGCAATACCATTACACAGTTGACATGACAAATGAGCGATACGTAACACGTTTACGTTCATACTTAGTATGTACCCGCATCAAATCCGAGTGGTAGGAATGCAGTCGTTATGCATTGTAATTGTCCCCGTGTGTTGTCTCAGTTTCGCAGCCTACTCCTCATTGACCTTGGCTTTGCTGGTATTTGACTTCCTCTCTACCTACCTGCACTAGTTTTTCTTTTTAGATTTGAGCTCTATTATAATTGCGTGTCAGTGTGGCCCAAAGGGTCAGAGCTGGCATGTCCCCGTGCCAGTCAGTCTGAGAGAACAGAGCAGAACAGTGAACCGCATATCCAGTCAGTACGCACACCCAGTCTGCTGTCACTTTCCCTCCCTGGCACTCCGTTATTTAACTCTCCCTCCTCTTCCTCCTTCTTTCCTTCCCTCCTCTCCCTCTTTGTCTGCCTCCCGCCCTGACAGGACCTCCCTCGGCGCCACAGAACCTGGTCTACAACATCAACCAGACCACGGTCAGCCTGGAGTGGAGCCCGCCGGCCGACACGGGCGGCCGCAACGACGTCACCTACAGGATTATGTGCCGGCGCTGCAGCTGGGAGGCCGAGGAATGCGTAGCGTGCGGGGGGAACGTGGGATACTCCCCCCAGCAGGCGGGATTAGTGGACACCTACGTGAGCGTGGTGGACCTGCTGGCCCACGCCAACTACACCTTCGAGGTTGAGGCAGTCAACGGGGTATCTGACCTCAGCCGCACCCAGAGGCTGTTCGCCGCAGTCAGCATCGCCACCAGTCAAGCAAGTAAGGAGTCTGATTGGCTCAAGAGAGATCCAATTCTGGGGGTTTGGCTAGATTCCAGAACACAGTCCTACGTCCTAACATCCACCCTTCCCTTTACACTTTAATTAATAACGATGGCTAAATTCCTTGCACTTCCATATTCCGCTGGTGTGGTCTAGAATTGCCTTCATGATTAAGTTACAAAGAAACACACGTTTTCATTTGCAGTACTTCATGGTCTCCTAGATGTTCAGGATAAGCGAGACAGATCTGGCCCTTTTAGGATACAGAATAATGGCAAACGTTTTGCACTATACAAACCTTCGCGTATTTCACATACAAACCAATGGCTATTTTGCGCTGAGGTCTGCCGTTCAACTGAAAACATGCTAAGTACCTTAATCATACCTCATTGGCGTTAATGACCATAGGCTGATACACAGCATTTACAGTTGGCATATTACCCAGATTCATTTAATATGTGTGTCAGAGCTACGGTGGAAAACATTAGTAGCATAGCAAGGCTTGCTGCGAGTTGTACCATCGGAAACAGTGCGTGTCGCTAGCTCCCCTGGGAACCTAGCATAATTCAAATGCTGTATTTTCTTGGTGACACACTCCAACTGAAGGCAGCACTCCACCTTTTCTTAAATTCATTATTTCTATGGATCCACCAAACAAGATTTATCTTTCATGCTCAAGCGTCCATGAAGCGCAGTTGGAGTCAAAAGGGAATACTAACTAGGGTCATTAAAAGAGGGTTGCACAGCCATTGTAGCTTGTAAAGAGTGTTTGGGGAATATTATCATCATAACCATGTCGCTAACCAGTAGCTACGAGAATTCGGGGACTTGTGTGGCGCACACTGAGGCTCTTGTGGTATATGTTGAGGTTTGACTTTGAACCACCTTTCAGATGACCTGAAATTAGACTTGTTGATGTTGTCTTTTTTAGACTTGACTTCACCCCAACCCAGCCCTATACATGACTGCAGAAGAGCTGCAACTCTTTAGAGTTTTTTTCCTTGAAAGAATTGGGGCAATCCTGATCATGCAGCCATGTCCTGCGATGCTCTCCTAGTAAGATGAATCTGCATACGGTATCTGTTTTATTTCAGAAATGTTTGAGTGCACTCGTTTAGAATACTCTACTGTGTTGTTTGTTCGCGTGTGCTAAGAAATATATATCAAATAGACAAAATGGAAGAACAAATTTCGTAACAACCCCCCCCATTCTAAGACTGTCAAAAGGAGAGAGACAGAGAGAGAGAGAGAAAGAGAATGGATAATAGTGGCCTGGCAGCATGAATGTGGGTTAAACTGTAGGGAATGATGTATGTTCCGTGACACGGTTCATGACAGAGACACACGCTGGATGGTTCTAGGGGTTGCCTTGCCAAGGACACAAGGACACTGCAAGGAGGGAGACCTGCAGGGAAAGATGGTGGGAAACAATTAACACATGGCTCCCTCAGAGCCTCTTATAATTACACGTGGCATGTTGACAACAGACAATTGCTCTGTTAACCCTGCCGTATATTTAGCCATCAGATATAGTGGGAAATAGAGGGATGCATTTGATGAGGAAGAAATTAGGTTTACGTCTTAAAGCTAGCATTAGGCTACTATTTGAAGCACGAATTGCGTAGTTTGAGATGCTCACTGCTATTTAGTGTAATTAGATGTGTTTATAGATGTTTTGTTACCCTATAGCCTAGGTACACTATTTGACACATTTGAAGAATTGGGGGATGTAGCAGACTGCTTGGCTTCAGTTTGATGATGTGCCAACACATATTGTTAGTGAGATCCTCATGTGAGAGAGCGAGCTGAATCAGTGTTGCTGCGCGGGTTGCAGCCCAGACGTTAACCCTGTCCTGCGGTGCTTTTCAGCACTGGCCACTGGGCCTTCATCGTGTCCGGATCCTGTGCCCGGGCCATTAGGGAACGCTCCAGTGCTTTTTAATTGGAACGTCGGCTTCTTCCTAAAACAATGGCCCCCTTCCCGAGCAAGCACGTACAAGTCGGGCCACATTGCTAATGAATGACTGCAATAATAAACCCTTTTACGCCTCACCATCCAGAATTGATGAACCGTTCCTCGGGGTGGAGGTAGCGAGAGAGTGAGCCGTGGTCCTGAAAAAGTCTTGAAGAGAGGAGAGGAGAGACCATCAAGCAGGTAGTGCCTCTCTCTCCTGCTGAAGGATAATCAACCCGTGAAGAGGAGAGGAGGAGCGGAACAGAGGGAGAGGAGGAGAGAAGTAGAGGAGCAGGGTGACTGCAAAAATGCAGATGGTGATTCATCTGATTAGGAATTCACACCTCCCCCCAAAGGACGTGTGAGGAGTAAGGCTGTGAGGCAGTCTGCAGCCGTGGATGAGTTGAGGATCTGCACAAGGTGCTGAGTGCTTATTGTTCCCAGGGAAACCAAATTACCTCCCAGCTCTGTCTATAAGTGTGTTTAAATAACTACTGTTGGAGATGCGGCGCAAGTTCATCATCTTGTTTTGTCTTCGACTCTCCCTCTCGCCTCCTCACCACGTCCTCATACACAGGTGAATTAATATGAATTTGTCATCACATCTTGACGAGGTGGAGTTTTTCCGGAAAAAAAGTTAGGCTAGCTAGACGGAGAGTGCATTTCAATCAGGGCACTATTGTCGCTTGACAACTCTAGAGAGCTGCCCTCGAAGATCCTCCATACTCCGGATGCTTTCATGCCGCTACACTTGTAGAGAAGGACTTTTTGTTCTCTCAGAAGCCTGTGAGTGAGAACTGCTGATGGAATAGCCATTCATATTTATTCAAGAGAGTGTGTCATCTCATCACATCTCAACACATCACATCTCAACCCGAAAATTCCCCGTGGAGAACCACGGTAGAAATATGATTGGAATTGGTTAAGGGGAATGGCTATAGGAGCACTATGTGTGACGGGACACTCAGCCACAGAACAGTGGATGATGCTGCTAAGGTGTGAGCATAAAGTGGCGTAAACAATGTATTACAGCTGCAATGTGTCACTTTCTTTTGGCGACCGACCAAATTCACATAGAAATGGGAGTTGTAGGTTCATCTCATTGAAGTCTTAAGAAGCGGTAGATCTGTTCTATGTGCGCTATTTCTATGCTCCCCGTTGTCAAGTTTAGTTTATGCGTATTTAACTTTCGGTTTTGTATAGCAGCTTCAACCAGCTGAAAGTGCTATATTTTTGATTATTGAAAAGATATTTCACAGCAGTTTATATGGTATTCTCTACACCAGCGTATCTCAAACTCAGTCCTGGGGATCCAATGGGGTGCAGGTTTTTGTTTTTTTGCCATAGCACTAAACACCTGATTCAAATAATCAAAGCTTAACGATGAGTTCATTATTTGAATCAATTGTGTAGTGCTAGGCCAAAAAAAAAAAAAACTTGCACCCCTTGGGGTCCCCGGGACCGAGTTTGAGAAACACCGATCTACACTATAGACTACATTGCTTGTTTTGTCATATGAACAACCAGGAAATGGCGAAGCGATTTCTGCACATTGCACCTTTGAAGGGGGAAAGGGGGAAGCTGTGGAAATGGATTTGAATGCTGACTGCTCATATTAGCCAGGAGCAGGAAACAGGTTACATACCGATAGAAACCTCTACTGTTGCTGTTTGTGTTCAGAGCCCTCTAGTATGATGTAATAGATCGCACGTTGATAGCCTTTTTTTTTTTCTTTTTTTTTAAATCAATTGTTGCAGATTAATGGTTTCAGAAAAACAATGTTGCTTTCCCGGTTTATTTTTAGATCACCTCCTTCGGGACTGTTGTTGTGCAACTTCATATTTACTTCGAATGAGATCAGAGTGTCCTCAAGTGCGGACCTATTTAAACATTCAAAGGGAACAACGGGCTATTCCCTTTGCCACCGTTTTACTCGGTGAGAAAATGCTTTGTGGCACGCGCGAGTGTCAGCTAAGCATTTGACTTTGATCTGAGAAGCCTCTATGCTCTAGCCTTGCGTGAGAAGCAAATATCCCCCTTTCAACACAAGTTGTTGGGCTGCTAGTGTTGTCAGGACTACGTTCTTGTTTGCTGTCAGTCATTTGTATGACGGTCTACAGCAACAAGTATTAGTGCCGTGATGGGATAATTCATCTCCCTTAAAGGGGCAATCGGCAGTAGAAACATTAACAAAGCTGAGGGAAGGGGCTGGAGAAATGTCATCACAAATTCATTGGCCAAGCTATAGACGCTAGGTTTGACCATCCACGATATCGAACTTATAGTGTCAACTGTGTTTTGAGGCTATATAGTGTTTGTTTACATTTGATTTGTTACAAACATTGGAGTAAAACAAGCTTTTATCTGGGGTTCTGATGGGGTACGACAGTTGATCGTGAGTCATATTCTTCAAGAATCAATGGGGTACATGTAATTAAATTGAAGGCCAAAAAGAGATGTAGCAACTGCTGATTGCCCCTTTAACACAGTGAAATGAGTTGGATAAATGTTGGGAGTGAGAGGTGTTTAAACGGGCAACCATGCAAGCTGATACTCTGTGGTTGTCGAACGGTAATATATATGGTCACTTTATCTACACTTTATCACTGCAAAATGGATATTCCTCAATGTGTTGGTGAGAGCAACACTTATGGAAACAAAGGCCCATTGATTGATTCTTTTTAATGTCCTACACTGTCATGGTGTCATGGTGGCCTTAGACAGAGTGGATTTGATTCGGAGGATTCCCCACTGACCACCACCATCGCGGCCAGGGTGTCATTTTAAAGTTAAGCGGATCCTCCTTTGTTGCATTTGTCAGTGGTTTTATGTTACCTGGGAGCCCCCCCCCCCCCCCTCTTTTTTCTCTGTCCCTCCACATGCAGTAATTTGATGAGAGCCGGGCAAAGCAGTCCGATTCAACAGCTGCAATAAAACAGCGGTGGTCTCCCCGAAGCACAAGCGCTCCGGCACTTAACCTGTAGCTTTCTGTAAATGCCTCCTGATTTGCCTGTCACCCAATCCGTCAGCAATGAATAATTTTGATGGAAGGTGCACTTTAATTACTTTCCTATTTAAATGGCATTATCGTGGCCTATCTAGGTAATTAATCTCCCCAAGTATCCTGTTTCAGTCTTTTATTGCTGGCAGACGAGCCACCTAAATCCCCCTGAATCTGGCGCGCATGACTGAGCTCTCTCTCACAGTAGCCCCACAGTGTTCCCTCTTTCCCCTTGACTTGGTGCCTATCACCACCAGTGGACAGCCCAGTGGCAGAGGGGCCCTTTCTCTGAGAACACACAGAGTTTAAGCGCTCCATGCACTCTTGTCAGAATTACAGACCCATTTCTCGCTCTCTCTCTCTCTCTGCCTCGGAAAGGACACATTTACAGACACGGTCAGACTGTGTTGAGGAGCTGTGAAAAACACATTTGTTACCGTCCACTAAATAGCTTTTGAAAAAAATGACTTTTTGTTCCCTACCCGTTCATAGCTGGGATAATGTTGACGAAAGCAGTATCTGTCAATCTCTCATTCTATACTTCCTTTGTGTTTATGTGTGTGTGTCTAAGCGTGTTGCGTTTGCAGTGATGCGTGAACATTTGCGTGAAAATAATGATATTTGATATCTGGATTGAAAACACTGCCGGGAACTGCAATTCTTTTGTGATTATGATGTTGTTTTGCCCAGCTGGGAATCTTGTCAAAGTTAAAAGGCTACGGCGCTGATTCTTATTCAGTTTTATCTTCTAGCCGGTGTTTCCCACAGAATTCAGGATTGAAACCAGTTTCATTATTGAGACGCCTGTGAAACTGCAAACCAGTTTGAGGCCAGAAATTTTTTCCCAGGCTAACTATCATTTACCTTAGCAACAGCAACTGAACTCTTCACTGCCCCAGAACATTTACACCCTTCATATTCATATACTTTTTTTTTATTTACATGCATCCTCTATGACTCATTCGTTTAAGAGCACTGGCATATAGGAACATTCCATGTAGTATAGATTATGAGCTCAGTGAAATGACTGTCCTTACAAAGTAAATGTCTACTTGAGAAATATCTGGAACTCTAATACAGTTCATTTAAAATTGGATTGGACTCTTATTATTAACGAGTTTCTTTGACTGACAGCTCCTACATGAAGCAGTCCACGGCTGGGTGGAAATAGCGGATGAGGGCTGGGATAAATAATAGCATGACCTGCGAAACAATGAAACGCAAAGACGATGCCTTCAATTCTTATGCAGAGGAATGGATTTCGCAATGCACAACCCTTTTTGTTTTCAATGACGTCACACTTTTTTTGTATACCTCTGAGTACTTGAGAATGTACTCGGCAGTAGTATGAAACTCTTGTGTGTAATTACCTCCGGCGCCTTCAAGATGTAAGAGGTGTTGACAAAGCTGAATGCACCGAGCTGTCTGTTTAAACTACTAGCACACATCTCGGGCACGCATGCATACCCCACAAGACATGCCACCAGAGGTCTCTTCATGCACCCAGAGGTCTCTTCACAACATACGATGGGAGGCTAACAGTACTACATAGAGCCATGACTACATGGAACTCTATTCCACATCAGGTAACTGATGCAAGCCGTAGAATCCGATTTTTTTCATTAAACAGATAAAAATACACCTTATGGAACAGCGGGGGGACTGTGAAGAGACACACACACACAGTTACCGAACACAGGCATACACACACACGCGCGAGCACACACGTACATTGTGGTTTTATTTTACGGTGTTTATTGTGCAGTTTGTGTTGCGGATATGTGTTGGTTTAGCGATGTTATATGATGTACTGTTTTACATTTAGCTTTATGTGTATTGTAACTGTCTTGATGTGTTCGGACCCCAGGAAGAGTAGCTGCTCCCTTGGCAAGAGCTAATGGGGATCCCTAATAAATACAAAATACAAAATATACATACAAGTATACATACAGTACGTATACAATACACACGTATACATACAGTACACATCCACGGCGACAAAATGGATCAAAAGACAGAGGTTTGGCTGAATGAAGTGACGGTGTAACAACTTTATTGAGGTAAAGTGCTTGAAACAGAAATTGTGTTTACGATGGACCAGGGAGCTCCTTTGGATGAGTCCAGTTCACCAGTGAGTGGAGCAAGCCGAGGCTGGTCTGTGATGCTATGCAGAGGCTCTACTCCCTTTACTGCCCATGGGGGGGACTGAGAGGCCCCAGTAAACACTTATACACTCTCTCTATTTCTCTGATATGTACACACGCACACACACACACACACACACACACGCACACACACACACAAACTCAGCATGCACCTGTGACTCCCAGGCACTGTGTTTATATGGAACACATGCTCATCCATGCTAGATACCCTGGCTGGAAAGGGCTCCAGCACTTTGCAGAATAGCCATTCAAGTGTTTCATTTCCTGCCCGAAGAACTTAAAGGAGTTTGGTAATAAAACCTAAATAGTGATGCATGTCATAGGTCCCTGATAGTTGCCAAATCCCCATAGACTTGAGAGAGGAAAAAAACCACACACTCCCACGAAGCCATTCCCCAATCTCAAGACCTTGATGGTTTGCTCCTTTTACAGAGGGTATTTTCCCAGCTCTGCTGTGGGTGTAGACTCGGGGGATATACCTTTCATACGACCCAGACAGTTTCACTCAGGGTGACAGGTTTAACTCTGTCTGCTTAGACTGCCACACACTGGAAAACTAGCTCGGTCAGCCTGAGGTTAAAGGACATTTGATATCCATTTGCAGTCTATTTCAACTTGTCACCGTGGCTTTTATACAGAGAGAACCGTTCTATTCAAACAACTCAGTGCGGCAGAACAGGAGCTGCAACATGTCTGCAACAAGCAAACAACTACCTACTTACTTTTCTTCTTCTTTTCTGTTCAGCTTCGGGAGAACCACAGATTGTCTTATGGGAAGGGATTTGGCAGAACTTGTATGTTGCATAACACAACAATGTATTTTGATAGCAGTGAGAGTGAGAGAGAGATTTTTCTCTGTGTCTGTGAGCATTACTCACGGAAAGAATAGAGGCAGATTGACAGGTCTGTTGTTTCACTCTTTCATTGTCTCATCAGCATACTGTCTCCTGCAGTGAGAGGAACTAATTATGTCTTCAACCCCATGCTTCACCCTTTCCCCTTTATTCAGATCATCACACTTGGAAATAATAATGAGTTTGAGTTAGAAGAACACTTCGGCTCAGAACGGGAGAAAAAATTAAAAAGAACAAAAATCGAGAAAACCTTCAAACAGCAGTTGCCACCTCTGAAAAGGCCCGCTGGTAATTATGGTCGACCTCTTGACCCCAAAGCTGTCGCCTCAAAAGCCTTACAGCGACTATGGCTCGGTTTCATCTCACTAGCTGCTAGTCTCCTCAGCTGTGCTAACTGAGCCCCTCACCTCCCCAACGTAGCTACACCAGCAGCTCCGTAACAACAACACATTGTCTTTTATCAAAGCACGGGGAATATATGACAGCCATCTGCTAGGCTGCTTTGAATGATTTGATATAAAAACAACAGTAAAAAGATTATAGCGTCCGCAGAGTTCGCAGAGTTGGTTACTGGTTGTGGAGCAGATGGGACACATCTGGGCTGGAGAGAAGCTGGGACTAACTGTCGAGAAGTGACCTTCTGTGGGCTTTGAAACCAACGTTCCTCCCCGCCTCCTTTCTTCAGTATCCATGCCCAGAGGAGAGAGTGGAGTCATCTCTGTGGTCATCTTTGGTTGTCTTAAACGAAGTCCTTCGACAGTTCTGTAAGACGATCTAGAGAAAGCCTTTTTTTTTGAAGGGGTCCGACCGGTGTCCTATATTAGCTAGGGAGTCATGTAGTAGGGAATTTAATTGCCTAATTAACCTTGAGCATCAGTGAAATGTAATAATTTTATACTCAGGTGCCAAAAACATGGTTTCACAACTTAAAACTGCTTGATAAATGGCTTAATTACCCTCTGTGGCGTCTCAGGATATTTCTTCAGGTAGTACATTAGACAATAGTCTGTGCTGGGGATGCATTATTCTTGCATGACCAGATTCAGTCTTTTTGATATTCTTTGTGTTTGTTGTTTGTTGTGATTGTGTGGATGTGCCTAAAGCTTAGGCACAAAAAAAAAGTGCTTTCTAGGTCACACAGTTCCTCATGCATATAAAACGACCATATTTCTTACTGGAGTTATCAATATCTTTTTCTTTGAAGAGAGCCAGGATTGTGTTTTTTTTTGGGGGATTGTTTTCTGAAAAGTATTCTCGGAGGAAAAATTCAATTTAAATGAAACTTGGAGGAGCTGATGTCCTCAGAGACCGACATAATGAAATGTGTTGAATTCCTCTCAAATTGCCTCGCTGTCGCACCACTGAGTAGCCGTGGCCCAAAAAAATAAATACTTTCACATAGTGCGGCTAGACTAATACACTTTGGCAAGACCTTCTTGTTTCACTGCGGATACAACATTACAGGTAACTGGCACATGGGTTGATACTGTAAAGGTATACTGCTCCAAGATGGCTTTACTAAGCTTGCTGCTTGCAGGTGAGAGGAGGCGGATCTCCCAGACTGGCAGTTCTGTTCGTTTGTTACCTCCAGATAACTGAAAGGTAGCTCGTGTTAAATTGTGTGAACATTCCTGATATTTACATGATAATACGAACAACGTCCGCCAATTAACTGGTGACAAAAGTGGATTTGGATTTGCTAAAGAAAAACATACGGCGTGACACAAAGAGAGGCGAAAGCCTCGGTCTGTCACTGTGCTGTGGGGGGGTAATTGGGGAACAGGGTTCGGGACAAGCTCAACGGCCTGAAAGCAAACGATTGTCCAGCCCTCCCACTTAGGCCTAAGCCTATTCCTTATTGTCTCACAACGCACAGAAATGACCAATTACTGTAATGGCAAATCCTTCCCTCTAATACACAACGGCTGATAGAAGTGACACCTGGCTCATCTTCATCAACAAGGTTTACTTGATCTCTCAATTGAGGGATCCTCGGCCACTAACTCCCCCTATATGCACAGCATTTAGCCGTCTTAGTCCAATTTCAGATAATTTTGTTATCCCTTGGGCCCATTGTTAGGGGGGGGGGGGGGAAATCTACTATCTGTGTAAAAGTGGTGTGTTTGTGCTATCTGCATTGCTGGTGGTCCTACTCGGTGTAGAATATCTATCTGCATTACAAACGCTTCCTTAACCCCCTTACCCCTCATCGCCTGTCCTAAACCCACATTCAGGCAAAATGGAGAGTGCGTGGGATATGGATATGAATGCGTTTGCCCCCTTAGTTCGGTTAGTTTGGACTGGTGTGAACACTCTGTCCAGAATCAGGAGCACGTCAAACTACCCACTGGGGTTCGCTCCTAACCTTGGTGCGGACCAAACACACGGAAAATAACTAGATTCGAACAGTATTATTTGTTGTTCGACTGCGAGCGTTTGATTAAATGCACACATGATCATAACTTGATATCTCTGAAACAGATTAGAGGAAACCAGGGCTATACAGGGGTTAAAGGCAACTGAATATATCGTGTCGACTGCGTGATGCAGTCAGAGCGTCTATAGAGTTGTTTTTCCTCCCGCGCGTTGTTGGAAGACCAACGCGGAAGTAATATGACGATTAGGACACATAAGTGATGCTACATGATGATCATAGATGGATTTAACGTGAGTATTTTTCTCCAATCAACAAAATGGACTTTTCAGGGACACAAAGTTTTGTCTAGGCAGTTTAGTTTGTTTAAACTGTGGCAGTGTGATACCAACCAATGCAGCAAATAATCAAACTCTGATTTGAACTATAGCTCAGAATCACACGTGAAAACGCCCTAAGAATCAACACAATGAGATTGTGATTCAAGGTATTGACTACTGATTAGTTCCAGTTGGAGGACTGAGAATTTTATTTGACCAGAGCGCGATTTCATTTGTACTAGATTAGGGAATCCTCCTCCCCCCGTGAAAGAAACTTGTGTTCATACTGCACCTGCCTTCTCTTTGAGAGAAATAAAATACAATTCCCGAGAGAAAATTTGGAGTAAGATTGTTTTTTTTTTGTATCTAGCCAAGCTTCAAACTTTAATCAGACTTCAAAGACCTTTGCCAGCCTTTCTATTCCCATATTACATTTCAATACTTTCCTCTGGCCGTGTTCCTCCTTTCATACAACCAGAGAAACGGATTCATCTGCCCGACTTTCATTGGTCCATTCCTTGGGTGTGTCATTTTAAGCAACTATCAATAACTTAATCATAAAGCCATTCAAATGTCTCGCTTTGGTCCCCAAATCAGAAAACATTACGCAGCTAATGGAACAATTACAAAAAGTTGTCCTGCTTTTCTGCGGGTACTAAAATCCGACTCTATAAATATAGCTGGTCTGTCCTCGACAAAAAAAAAAAACGTTTCTCAACCTTGAGTCAAATTTTGATTTGTAGCTTTTATAACGTTTGTCATTCAATAATAGAGACTTCCTCGTAATTCTATTCAAAGTGCCTGTCATGTTCTGACCTTTAGTTCCTTTGTTATGTCTTTGTGTTAGGATGGTCAGGGCGTGAGATGGGGTGGGTAGTCTATGTCCTTTTTTTCTATGTTGTGTTTATGTGTTTGGCCTGGTATGGTTCTCAATCAGAGGCAGGTGTCGTTTGTTGTCTCTGATTGAGAATCATACTTTTCCCACCTGCGTTTTGTGATTATTTTCTGTTTTAGTGTTTTACGCACCTTACAGGACTGTTTTGGTTTTCGTTTATTTTCACGTTGTTCTTTTTGTATTTTCAGTGTTCAGCAAAAATAAATCATCATGAACACACACCACGCTGCGCATAGGTCCGACATTTCACACTCCTCGTCAGAGGAGGAGGACGAAGAATTCCGTTACAGTGCCATGGGCTACCACACTGATAGTGTCGATATATTGCTTTATGTCAGAGATTGAGGGGAGAGGAAAGAGTCATTACAAAGTCCAAGAGTTAGTAACCAAATATATCCTCTCATCAGGTGACTGAGTAACGTTCTGAGGGATAATTACCATGAAATAATGATGCCAATGTAACTCACAATGATAGGGACCCTGGGCTCTGGCACTATGTCAAAATGTGAGAACAGATTCATATTCACACAGTCACACATGCACTTACTAGTATTGTCAGAATACCAAGAAATACTACATGTATAATTCCCCCATGAATTATTTCCCTGACATGTGTAGCAGTAGAATCATTTCAGCTATTGTGTTGAGATATCAGTTCTTTTCCTGAGAGCTGCGGTCTGGGGGAATTAGTTTAACCACGGGCAGTTCAGGTACTGAATACAAAACAACAGCAAACAGACCACATCCTTCTACATCAGCAGACAGAACCTCCTGTGGCTCTATTTCCTGGGTTAAGGGTCGTACTGTTGTGGACAGTACAGCTTAGCCAATATCCCACCAGCTGAGAGGTGGGACGGCTACCTTCAAACACTCTCGTTTTTGATTGTGATTCTGATCCCACACAGCACAGTGTTGAAGAGGATTTAGGGGGCTGCTTTCTAGGGAAAAGGAGCTAACCTGGTTATCTGCTGGGTATTACAGTGGTGTTGCGCCTCTCACGGCAAACTGAAGCCGATTTGTGCCCAGCGAATTATGGCCAATCACATGTCCTGGAAGCTGGCTGGGTAGGGCGGAGGAGGGACAAAAGGACACTGTCTGACTGGTCTTTGTAGAGGAGAGAGAGAGAGAGAGAGAGAGAGAGAGAGAGAGAGAGAGAGACTCTCTAGTCAGCTCTGGGTTTGGCTAAGCAACCTGAGTGAGGTTATTGTTTTTAGCAGGTAGCACATCACAGCCATTTGAAAGGGAAGGCTGCCCTTTCTGACGCTGTTCAACTGATTAGGGGTGGAAGCAACGTAAGGTTTAGCACGTCAAAAGACAGCTTTTACCTGACATTGTATTATTCATCATGGTTACAGTTGTGATTAAAACAGATGGTTACAAGTTGGGGAGATGTGGCAAACGGACCCTCAAAAAAAGGCAGGAGTTGTAATGTTTCGCGGTGTTACTGTATATGGGAAAGCCCCATAGAAACACATTGGGTTTCACAATCACAATCAGTTTGTGTCTCCGTTTAGCTAATAAGACAGAAGTAATAGCTAGATGTGGCTGGTTGGACCGTCACATTTCAAGTCATCAACGCATCTATATACTGTAGATGGATGAACCGTCAATACTGTGTATTTCTACTGTATTCTCTGAGATAACTATGTTTGAAGCATGACGTTGAAGTGTAAAGTGAGCTAAGGGGGCCACACCCTGTCAATGTATGTGTGTGTGCCTGTGTCTGTTTTTCGTCATGCCCTGTCATTTTGTTTTTGTCTGAACATAAAGAAGACATCAAGCTTGCTTCACATCAGACAGATGAATGATAGTGCAGCTCACCGTCGATGACAGACTGAAAAAGCCGACCTCCAAAACTATGCCGTGACTAAGCAGACTGTTTTGCGCAATCTGTGTCTTCGCTGTCTATATGGCGGCTCAGCGGAGGGCGGGCTGAGGGCTAGGTTTGTCTGGGTGTCTGAGGCAGGGTTTAGTCATCTCGGCCACTGCTGCTAGTATGTGGGGCCTTCCCCGTCATTACTGGCTGCTTGGAGTTGGGTGGGCGTGCCAGCTCTGTCCCTCATCGCTAGGCACACTAACTCCAGTAATGCACTTCTCTTCTCTCTTCGTTTCCCGAATGGGGCACAGCTGAAGCTGATGTTTTTTTTTTTTTACATGGACAGGCACGCTCGCCTGTCACGGGCGGAATGAGTTATGCTCCGTCCTACGCCCACTCGGTCTATTCCTCCGACTTCCATGTACGGTCATTATCACCTCAGCGCAAGCCGGGTTGTGGTTTGCAGTGGTAGCGGCGGAGGTTTCATTGATGGCGTGGTGAAATAGGAGGTAGAATGAGGTGTTGCTAGGTGGGGTTGCTAGGTGGGGTTGTGGCTGAGGCATTTATTGGATTTGCGGGGGGGGGATTTACGGGCCCGACATGAGAGAGCTGTGAAGCAGCATACCTCCCCTCCCGAGAGCGTGACCTGTGGCTTTGGAAACCCAGATCACCTGAATCAAGAGCTGGCAGTAATCGGAGGGTTGTCAGAGCTGTGGTGAAAACTACTGGGGTTGGCTAAAATATTTGTAGTTGTTGTCGTTTTTTTTTGGGGGGGGAGGCTAATAATCTGAGCTGTTTTTCAGTTTTTTTTGTTTAGTCGACATTCAAGTGTTTGTTGAATAGAACACAGCTCGCCTCTCATCTCACTGTTGTGATTCCGTGATGCCAATTTTGGTACCATGTCCCCACTCGCACAGATGTGTCCCTCTTTCCACTGATCATTTCCTGTCTGCTTGCCAAACAGAACAAAAAAACACTTTTACCGCAAATACCTGGTGTTTGAAAACACAGCCTTGATGATTGTGCTGCTCCTGCTTTATCTTTTTTTGACAGACTCTGGTACGCTGGTCACAACAGTACCAGGGGTGATGAGGATGTCTTTCTTTCCCAACATACTGCACCCCTGCATCTGTTCAAATTGTTTCAAGTAGGCAGGGTTATTTCCCACACTGGGGGAAACGATAGTCTGCCTTTGGCCTGGAATCCACAGGTATGGGCCTGACTCAGTGTTTCCAAAAAAGGTAGAGGCAGACAGGGAGAGGCCTGTCGGCTTGGCCTGGATCTGTTGGCAATCAGCACAATGCGTTCAACCAGTGCTCAGTGCAAAATTACAGACTTGGCTGGAGGGGCTCTGGATATGATTTCCCTGCGATGGATGCTGTCCAAGACTGTGATTAAGGGCATAAGAACTCTGATTAATATGATCATCTTGGTGATGACAGAGGTATTTCTAGAATGGATGTTTATGATGATAACCCTCGGCGATCACATTTTCCCCCTATTCCTGCGAAACGGTTGTGTGGAGGTCTAATTTGAAATGTTAATATTTGCCGCGGCGTTGCCAAAAACACAAGATTTATTCGCAGCTGATAAGGGAATGAGTATGCGGGGTTAAGGCAGTTTAATGCAGGCAGACCTGCCTCTGTGGGAAGGCATGGATAAGTAGCCATAATGCTCCAAACCCCTATATAATAGCCATGCCTGGATTCTGACCCAAGCAGGGCCCCATCAGTCACCAGCACACTGCATTTTATGAATTATCTTGCGTTTCAATCCCTGTATGGCTTGGATATCCAATCAAGGATTTAGATGCATGCGCCGGGGGCCTGGGGCTGTGCTTTGACCTTTCATAGAAGCGAGGAGGAGGTGGAGGGCCTTGTGGCTGGTTAGCAGCGGATCCTGTAAATATCCACAGTTGCGGTCAGACCTACTCTTAGGAAACGTTTGTCCGCGTGAGCCACTGCTGTAATCTGCCTCTCTGCCTTTTCACGCCAGAGCCTTTGTTTTTATGAAGATAAATGACGAAGCCACTGTGTATGCAAACGCATATCTCTGCTTAGGCCTGTTAGTGTATTTGAAAAGACATGCCCGGCAGCTGCCTGCAGTAGAAAGGTCATTGAGGCGGGCGATAAGCAGAACCAAGCGTCTTACGTTAGTACATTACCGCCCGTCCCGCCGCTTTCATTTCTCATCTGGGCCGCATCTGTTGTTTCACAGACGATTCCCTGTGACATTCAGTGTGCTGAGCAGGACTTAGATATCATCATTAGAATACGACTCCCAAGGAGAAAAAAAAAGGGATTTGGAGGAGCATGGGCATGACATATTTTTATGACTTCATTATTGGGCGGTGAATTCCGTTGATCTCGGGGAAATGCTGCAATTAGGAGCCGGGATCCGGGATGTGGCACTGTACATCTTCCAGGAAGGCTGTTCTGTTCTGTTCTCCAACTGGGATTTAATCTAATTAAGTGAGTTCAGATGGACTCCCAACAAAAGCAGGATTTATTTACAAAGCCGCAGAGCTCTCACTCCGTTTCTGACCTTGTCATTGACTTCTGACGACCGCCGCGAAACACGCTTGCGTTTAGCGCCGTTGACATTCTTCTCCTCTCACATCCAGGCCTTCTGTTTATAGTCAGTGAAATTTTTTGATTGCCAACGGAAGTCAACGAAAGCCCTCATTTGGCAGCTCGTAAAATGTATTGCATTAAATTGAGCTCTCGTATACTCCCCAATGTGAGCAACAGAGGATTTGACAGAAATGTGTAGCTGAAGTGCACATTTTATGAGGAAGTTATAGCATGTAAAGAGGCCACATTTGACTTCAGGGGTGAATGTATGGTCTCGGTGTAGTGTTGTGGTTTGTACTGTAGTACACAAACCTTTGTTTACTCCGTATGTTAAAGTGTCTTTCTTTTTCTGGGTTCAGACATGTATTATTGTCTGTGCCATCATTATAGTACATTAGCCCAGTTGACTATTATAAGCAGGGAAATGTCCTAATGAAGACAGAATTCTTATGGCCCCTGGCCTTGAAAACAAAACCTCAACTCTCCTATTCTCTTGGAGGAATCGGGGTGTGTCTCAGAGAGGCTGATGATAGGCTGCCAGCCCGGTTAGCCCTGTTCCCTAATTTGGCCACTGACACAGAGCAGCGGAGTGGATTTTAAATAAGTGGGGTCCCTGCTGGCTAAACAATTATGTAACAAAGTTGACCAGTGATTTATGCATCTGTTACACAACCGAATGCTATTTAGAGATTAGGACAGTGTTCACACAGCATGGGCCGGCCATCGAGGGGCAGGGTCGAACGAACGAACGAACGAACGAACGGACTCCCTGTCAGCACGCGATGGAGGGAGAATGATGCGCATGGCGCATAATATGAGCACGTCAGTGTAGCATGAACATTTAAAAGGGGTCTGGAGCAATTTTTCCCCCGCTGACCCTCTGCTATGAGTCACACACACAGCTTCACAGCCCGGCACAAAGCTCTACTCATGTTGTTATGGAGGGTGACACACAGGAGACCTACTGAAACGCATTAAATCTCATTTCTTTGCAGACATAAAAATTGGGCGATCGTGAAATTATTCATTGGTGATTCAAATTCCGGTCCGAAAGCTTTTCTTCGATTAAAAAAATATATATATATATAGTATATCATTGTCACGTGATATGTAAAAAATAGTAGTAACATACAGTTCTGAAGCCAAGAAAATTGGATTCGATACCTCACTGATCCAGGAGAATACAAATTAATATACAATAGGGAGGCTGGGTTTCCTAAAAAGGTCTTTGAGCGGGAAAATAATGATGTGAAAATGTCATTTTGAAGGCTCCCGTCTAGCTGTCAGTACTGAAGTGTTAGATATGTATTCATCATTGGCACCTCAGTTGTGGAGCTGTCAGTTCTCCGATGGAACATGAAAGAGCCAGCCTCCCCAAATCAGTATTTGCTAATTGCTTTGAAACAGATTCCCCCGTGACCTCCCTTGCAAAGGTGTCCTATATTCCAGCATTGTCATTATGCCGGTAGTGGCCTGTCCTCGAGCCGTTTCTAACTCTATTTTGAATCACACCCCATCAAGGGTACTTATAAATTGGGTATTTTCACACATCCTCATTTATACAAAGCACACACACTGAATTAGAATCAGATAAACTATAGAGATGATCAATGAAGTGTAACCTACCGATGAATAATATGACATTACAGCTTTAGCTACAATTTACAGATCCTTATTGCGTGTTCGTAAATGTCTGGTTTGAAAAGAGAATGAGATTGCCAAGTGATAGCAGTGATAGGAGACAGGCCTCGTTTAGCTGAAGGTGCCGAGCAGAGCTTGGGCATTTCTCAGTTACAAAGATCTCCACTCAGCGATGTCATCCACGTGAAAGCTGAAGCCCTCAAAAAAAAAAAACGAAAGCGTTACTTAACTTTGCTGAACGATTTACATCGGCAGTGGTCGCTCTCTCTCTCTGTCTCCCTCCCCGGCTCTAAATGGAGGCGACAAAGCTGTGAGCGGCAGATGGGGAAGCACATTTCCGTGTGTGGCTCGTCTTGGCGGGCAGGCAGGAGAGAGGGCGGGCGGAGGACACTCACGGGTGGAGGCCCACTAGCCAGAACCTTGTCACGCCAATTCCGATAGTTCCACTCACATTCATCAAAGGCCGAGCCTATCATTGTCTGAGGTTTTTATTTCCAGACTCACTGAGCCTCTACTGACTGCGCTGAACACAAAAAAGGGAATTTTCCCTCGCTCTTCTTTTTCATGTCTGCTCCCAGTGTGCAGCCTACTGAGTGATTTGAATACCTTTCACTACTAGGCTACTAGGCCCCGGCTGGTTTCAGCCCAGGCAGCACTACACTGCCTTACAGCCAATCAAGCTATATAGCTTCGGGAACCTAGGTGTAACAATGAGGGAGTTCAACCACTACCTACACACACACACACGCACGCACGCACACACACACACGCACGCACACCAGTTCTACTTCCCCTGGCCCACTGCTTCAACGTCCCTCTCTCTCCTGGGCGCCGCCAACATTTAATACCAGGGAGTTTTTCTCTCTTATGGGAGTCACAATGTCAAATGGGAAGTCATCAGAATTATGTCATAGCTCGTTAGCGTCAACCCTGGGACCATTCTGTCGCCGATCTTGATGTTTTCATAGACTTCTGGAAAAGATGTCTAAAAAAAGCTCCCAGTCTATTAAAGTTGAGTGCCTTAACAAAGTGGGCCATAAATATCAAAATTATGGTCTCTACAAGGATGAAATCCAGAGGACGCTGGACAGACGAAAAACAACTTAATTGTGTAATACAGGTCTGAGGTGGTTGCTGTCTGTGTGATATCACACCCGTTTCCGTAGTCAATGTAGGTTGTTTGTAGGTGTTTATGGTGTTGGGAAAAGAATGGCGCGGGAGGGAATGGCGGCAGTTTTACGGGCTCCTGACCAATTGCTACTTTGTGTATTTTTTGGTGCATAATGATTCCGCCACAGGAGGTTGGTGGCACCTTGATTGGGGAGGATGGGCTCGTGGTAACGGCTGGAGCGGAATAGGTGGAATGGTATCAAATATATCAAACACATGGTTTGACGCCATTCAATTCGCTCCGTTCCAGCCATTATTATGAGCCGTCCTCCCCTCAGCACCCTCCACCGGTTTCCGCCATTGTTTTCCTATGACCGAAAATAGCTATTGGACATCAGAACAGCTATCACTAACCTTGATTAGGATGAGGGTGAGGCGAATGACGTATTGATTAACCCCGGACAAGGCCCTATAGAGGCCGGCGCTGTGAGACTACAGCAGCGAATGAATACATCGCCTCTATCCAAATGTTCTATTGGCGAATGTGCAATCGCTGGAGAATAAACTGGACGAGCTCCACGAGTCTATCCTATCAGCGGGACATTAAGAGCTGTAATATGCTATGCTTCTCGGAGTCATGGCTGAACAAGGACATGGATCATGTAAATCAATTTGGTTTCATGCATCGGCTGGACAGAACCGCAGAGTCTGGAAAGACCAAGGGTGGTGGTGTTTGTCTCTTTATTAACAACAGATCTCTAATATTAGGAAAGTCTCAAGGTTGTGCTCACCTGAGTATGAATACCTCATGATAAGCTGCAGACCACACTATTTACCAAGAGAGTTTTCATCTGTATGTTTCGAAGCTGTCTATTTACCACCACAAACCGATGCTGGCACTAAGACCGCACTCCATGAGCTGTATAAGGCCGTAAGCAAACAAGAAAATGCTCATCCAGAGGTGGCGCCCCTAGTGGCCGGTGACTTTAATGCAGGAAAACTGAAATCTGTTTTACCACATTTCTACCACCTGTGCAACTAAAGGGATAACAACTATAGATCACCTTTACTCCACACACAGAGACACATACAAAGCTCTCCGTTTGACAAATCGGACCATAACTCTATCCTCCTGATTCCTGCTTACAAGCAAAAACTCAAACAGGAAGAACCAGTGACGCACTCAATATGGAAGTGGTCCAATGAAGCGGATGCTAAACTAGCAAAACAGGGATTCATCCGATGACATTGAGGAGTTTACCACATCAGTCACCGACTTCATTCATAAGTGCATCGAAGACGTTGTCCCCACAGTGACCGTATATACAGTACCAGGCAAAAGTTTGGACACACCTACTCATTCAAGGGTTTTTCTTTATTTTTTTTTAAATTCTACATTGTAGAATAATAGTGAAAACTATGAAATAACATATATGTAATCATGTAGGTACCAAAAAAGTGTTAAACAAATCAAAATATATTTGAGATTCTTCAAAGTAGCCACCCTTTGTCTTGATGACAGCTTTGCACACTCTTGGCATTCTGTCAACCAGCTTCGCCTGGAATGCTTTTCCAACAGTCTTGAAGGAGTTCCCACATATGCTGAGCACTTGTTGGCTGCTTTTCCTTCACTCTGCAGTTCACCTCATCCCAAACCATCTCAATTGGGTTGAGGTCGGGTGATTGTGGAGGCCAGATCTCAAGCAAATCACCATAGTCCCTGTACCTAAGAACACCAAGGTAACCTGTCTAAATTACTAACACACCGTAGCACTCACATCTGTAACCATTAAATGCTTTGAAAGGCTGGTCATTGCTCACATCTACACCATCATCCCAGAAACCCTGGACCTACTCCAATTAGCATATCGCCCCAACAGATCCATAGATTATGCAATCTCTATTGCACTCCACACTGCCCTTTCCCTCCTGGACAAAAGGAACACCTACGTAAGAATGCTGCTCACTGACAACAGCTCAGCGTTCAACACCATAGTGCCCTCCAAGCTCATCACTAAGCTAAGGACCCTGGGTCTGAACACCTCCATCTGCAACTGGATCCTGGACTTCCTGACGGCCGCCTGCTGGTGGTGAGGGTAGGCATCAACACATCCGCCATACTGACCCTCAAGGGTTTTGTGCTCAGTCCCCTCCTGTACTCCCTGTTCACCCAGGACTGCATGGCCGCGCACGACTCCAACACCATCGTTAAGTTTGCCGAAGACACGATGACGAGGAGACAGGTCAAAAACCTGGTTTATAGGGAGGAGGTCATAGAACTGGCCTATAGGGAGGAGGTCAGAGACCTGGCAGTGTGGTGCCAGTACAACAACCTCTCCCTCAATGTGGGCAAGACAGAGGAGACTACAAAAAAAGGAGGGAAAAATATACCCCCATTCACATCAACGGTGCTGTGGTATTGTGGGTCAAGACCTTCAACTTCCTCGGTGTCCACATCAACAACCTATCATGGTCCGAACACAGCAACACAGTCGTGAACAGCGCACAACAATGCCTTTTCTCCTTCAGGAGGCTGAAAAGTTTAGCATGGGCTCTCAGATCCTCACAAAAAGTTATACAGCTGCACCATTGATAGCAACTTGACTGCTCGGCATCCGACCGCAAGGGGCTACGGAGGGTAGTGTGTACGGCCAGTACGTCACTGGTGCCGAACTCCTTGCCATCCAGGACCTTTATACAAGGCGGTGTCAAAGGAAGTGGTCAAAAACTCCAGCCACCCAAGGCATAGACTGTTGTCTCTGCTACCGCACGGCAAGCAGTACCAGAGTGCCAAGTCTGTGACCAAAAGGCACCTGAACATCTTCTGCCCCCGAGCCATAAGACTGCTGAACAGTTAATTAAATGGCAACTCAGACTATTTACATTGACCACTATATTACTTATTTATTTATCTGAATTTTTTTGCACTGACCCTCTTGCGCTGGCTCTATGCACTCTCACTAGACTCAACCCACACACTCACGCATACCACACACACACACACACACACACACACACACACACTACATACGCTCACACACACACACACACACACACACACACACACACACACACACACACACTGCATACGCTCACACACACAAAACACACAAACACATGCATATTGACGCCACACTCACACATAGACCCACTTTACATAAGCTGCTGCTACTCAGTTTATTATGTCCTGATTGCCTAGTCACTTTTACCCCTGCCAACTTGTACATATTTTATCACCTCAGTTACCTCAACGACCTCATACCCCTGCACATTGACTCGGTACTGACACTCCTTGTATATGACCTCGTTATTTATTGTATTTGTTGTGTTTATTGTGTTGCTCTTTCCTTTTTTTATTCATCATATATGCGGCTTACTTTTTTAACTCTGCACTGCTGGGAACAGGCTCAAGTCTACACCTGTTGTATTCGGGCACACGTGACCAAAAACATTTTGATTTCAAATGTCCCTGTTGTCAGACGATTTCCTGTCTGTTGCGCAGAGCCTGTTGAAGAATAGATGCAGCAAGACTACCCCTTGTATTGGATTGAAATGCTGTCAAGTAGCTGTGGCTTTGAAGACGGTAGACGGTAAGTCATCTAGTATAATCAATCAACAGTGTGGGCGTAAGATACTCAAGCGTGACTTCAGTAGTTTGGTCATTAAAAGACGAGTAGTTTACAGCCTCGATTTGGTTCACAAGCTGAGCGGAGGAGCAGAAAGGAAGAAGGTTCGTTAACGAGCTGCCATTTTCCTTTTTCTGCCTCTGACACCGCTTTCGCCACTGTAGACTTACTCAGAACCAACCGGCTGAGTGAAAGAAGCGGATATTAAAATGTCCCTGCATAATGTATTCATGAAGGTTTTCAAGTGCGGCACGTGAGAGAGAGAGAGAGAGAGAGAGAGAGAGAGAGAGGGTTTCTGGATCAGTTAGCTTTACAGGGGGAGGTGTTGGGGAGGGGGGGGGTCACTAATAAGATCTATAATATTGCAGAGTGAGCGATTGCACAAATGCTTTCCCCCAAACAGTCACTTAGAGACAGGCATAACACTTATACCATTTTCTGGTACACTAAGCCTCTCAGGTATGTTAAAAGTCTCAGAGTGGCTGACTGGGTTCTGGCCTCCATAATTTGAAGTATGTCGTTAATGGCTGTCACAGGGTGCTGCCTGAGTAGTAATCCACAGGGGAGAAGCAGGTTCTTAAAGGCCAATGCTACCCTTTACTTTTTGGAATTACTATCCTGGAATTAGGGTTTTCTCTCCTGTGGAACTGATCTGCAAATTGTTTGTCTCTATGTCACCCATGGCTGAGGGAGGGAGGGAGGCGAGGGAGGGGAGGGAGCGGTGAGATGGAGGAGTTACATTTTTTGGGCTGCTGGGTGACTGACTGAATCATAGCAGCAGAATGCCTAAGGCCAGAGGGGGCTAAATGAGGTTAAGCTGATGATGAGGTATGGTTGTGTGTGTCACAGTGTTACAACTCATCATAGAAACACCTCAGTATAATTACAGATCTCAGACAAGAGACTGAACGTCTCAATCTATTTTATTGGCTTTGTCATGTTTTCTTTGAGGAACGGTGGCTCACGCAAGCTGCTGCTGCTGTCCTAGTTTAGCTGAAAAGAGGGAGAGAGAGAGACACACAATAGCCAGCGTCTTCGTTCAACCTCCAAACAAATAGTCGATGGAGGCAAGTAACCAACAGTAAAGTGTAAAAAGATCCAATTACTGAGCTACAAGTGCTTTCAGCTGTACAAATGTCACTTTAGATTGCATCTATCTATCTATCTACCCACATCAATGGCTGCTGAAATCCTCCCAGGGTAATTGACACGTTTATATGAAAACAAAATGCCAGAGCAGAACCTCAGAGAGGAACACACACTAGAGGTGTCTTGAGGCAGTTCTAAACTCAAACCAGGACTTACATCAATCAGGAGAAGGGAGGCTGTCTGCACTTATTAAAGGGCTAGTCACATGACAGGGTGCAGAGAACAAGCATCAAAGCTGGTCCAAGTTAAGCTGCCCTAACCGCTTGTTGTGACTCCGGAAAGGAAAACTTTAATTGTCCCTGTAACTGCCCCGGCCATCGTGAGAAGGATATATTGTTCACGTGTTTTGGTTGGATTGATGGGATTATATGTGACATGTCAAAACAGGGGGTTGTGACAGGGTCTTTGGTGTCCACTCTCCACCGTGTGCATTATTGTCAGGAATGCAGATGAGCCCGAACAAGGTTTTAATCCAGCAGCCAGTCATTAGCGGGGAGGGCATCTTAAAACAAATCTGGGGTCAGGCCGTGTTAGGGCAAGAGAGCGCCGAGAGCTCCTCTCCCACCGGGTCACTGAGCAGCATGACACAGAAACATCAGCACTTTATCCACTTTTAGCTCCAACACCAACCTTCCTTCCCACACAATCAGGGCTCTTTCCTCCCCTCCTTCCTATGAGGAATTCCTTTGCCATCTCATCTTATAGGATATACTTTATATACTTTGTATACTGTACTCAACTAGTATTTTAGAAGGTCCGTTCACACATTTTTCTTAGATGTCAAAGGTTCGGATTAATATTGTCGTTTATCGGCGTAGTAACAAACCGTAACCTCGTGACCCCAAACCGTTCCCACCCCTCTTGTTGGCTTGGAGAATATTTGCCATTTTTAAACTCATTCCCGGCAATTCAACACCATGCCATGGGGCAGATAGAACATTTTGCAGTTTTAAAGCACATTTCCGGCAGTTCTACACATTTTGCCATGTCTTGTGTGTTTTGATACCACGAAATCAATGGGGACCCCTGGGGGTCGAGGTCACTGGATACATAATCTGGCTGTGAAAACTACAATATTTAGATACAGTTGAAGTCGGAAGTTTACGTACACTTAGGTTGGAGTCATTAAAACTTGTTTTTCAACCACTCCACTAATTTCTTGTTAACCTAACTATAGTTTTGGCAAGTCGGTTAGGATATCTACTTCTTGCATGACACAAGTAATTTTACCAACAATTGTTTACATACAGATTATTTCACTTATAATTCACTGTATCACTATTCCAGTGGGTCAGAAGTTTACATACACTAAGTTGACTGTGCCAAAAATGATGTCATGGCTTTAGAAGCTTCTGATAGGCTAATTGACATCATTTGAGTCAATTGAAGGTGTACCTGTGGATGTATTTCAAGGCCTACCTTCAAACTCAGTGGCTCGTTGCTTGACATCATGGGAAAATCAAAACAAATCAGCCAAGAACTCAGAGAAAAATTTGTAGACCTCCACAAGTCTGGTTCATCCTTGGGAGCAATTTCCAAATGCCTGAAGATACCACGTTCATCTGTACAAACAATAGTACGCAAGTATAAACACCATGGAATCACGCAGCCGTCATACCGCTTAGGAAGGAGACGCGTTCTGTCTCCTAGAGATGAACGTACTTTGGTGCAAAAAGTGCAAACCAATCCCAGAACAACAGCAAAGGTCCTTGTGAAAATTCTGGAGGAAACAGGTACAAAAGTATCTGTATCCACAGTTAAATGAGTCCTATATCAACATTACCCGAAAGGGCGCCCAGCAAGGAAGAATCCACTGCTCCAAAACCGCCATAAAAAATCCAGACTACGGTTTGCAACTGCACCTGGGGACAAAGATCTCACTTTTTGGAGAAATGTTCCCTGGTCTGATGAAACAAAAAAAAAACTGTTTGGCCATAATGCCCATAGTTATGTTTGAAGGAAAAAGCGGGGGGCTTGCAAGCCGAAGAACACCATCCAAACCGTGAAGCACGGGAGTGGAGGCATCATGCTGTGGGGGTGCTTTGCTGCAGGAGGGACTGGTGCACTTCACAAAATAGATGGCATCATGAGGGAGGAACATTTGGTGGATATATTGAAGCAACATCTCAAGACATCAGTCAGGAAGTTACAGTTTGGTTGCAAAATGGGTGTTCCAAATGGACAGTGACCCCAAGCATACATCCAAAGTTGTGGCAAAATGGCTTAAGGACAACAAAGTCAAGGTATTGGAGTGACCATCACAAAGCCCTGACCTCAATCCCATAGAAAATGTATGTGCAGAACTGAAAAAGCGTGTGCGAGCAAGGAGGCCTACAAACCTGACTCAGTTACACCAGCTCTGTCCGGAGGAATGGGCCAAAATTCACCCAACTTATTGTGGGAAGCTTGTGGAAGGCTACACAAAACATTTGACCCAAGTTAATCAATTTAAAGGCAATGCTACCAAATACTAATTGAGTGTATGTAGACTTTTGACCCACTAGGAATGTTGTTGAAAGAAATAAAAGCTGAAATAAAAAATTCTCTCCTATTATTCTGCCATTTCACATTCTTAAAATAAAGTGGTGATCCTAACTGACCTAAGACAGGGAATTTTTACTAGGATTAAATGTCAGGAATTGTGAAAACTGAGTTTAAATGTATTTGGCTAAGGTGTATGTAAACTTCCGACTTCAACTGTAGCTGGTTAACCTAACTTACCCATCTCGCTAACATGGCCAGTAGTTAATCATCTGGACATTTCTGACAGGTTAAAAATAGCTTTTTGTTAAGTCAGTGAATAACATAACAAGAGGTTAACTGCCGGTTCACTAGCAAATTCATTTCGAATTTGAACCTTGTTTCAGAAAGTGAAAAGCCCAATTGAGTTCCTAAAAATGTGATTTTTGTGTTATGTCGGGACCCTCGGTCCATATTGAACCCATTCTGGGTCCGAATCCGAACTGCGGTCCGCCAGTTGAGCATGGCTGCTCAATATTGTTAGCAATTTAAGCTTGGAAGTAGATGGTCATGCTCTCCTGTCCTTGGTGATGCTCTCAGTGATTCTCTCCAGTGGTTCTCTCCAGTGATTCTCTCCTGTGATTATCTCCCCAGAACAAAGGGACAGGATCTTGTTTTATTACCCAGCACTAGCCTGTGGTTGACCAATTAGAAGTCCTTGCAGTACAACTGGGCCAATGGCCAAATAACAAGTACCCTATTTAAGGCTCACTGTATAGACAAATTCCTCCCATGACTCTGACCCATTGATAAATAATTCCCCATTACAGAAAAAAAAAACACTATTGATTGTTAATTCTATTGACTTGTCATCTTTTGACCTCTTTTCCTCCATCTCTGGGTTGTGTATTTTCCGACATATTCTTACAATATCAATAACTTAACGTTCAACGAGGACTATTTTCCATTTTCTGTTGAAGTTTCGGAGTTGAACTGCATCGGTCAAAATGTGTGGTTCTGTGAAAATAAAAGCGTCATTTCATTCAGAAGCCAGCTGGCCTTGAGGCACGGCTGTGTGGTTGATACTGTAGATGGGAGTAGGGTATCAGCCGTCAATCTGTCCGTCTTCAAGCTCACACCACCAATGAGCAATGCATGCCCCATCTGCACAAATATTGGAATTCAATGTCTTGGGTTTATTATCTTTGCTTAAAGAAACGCGTCTATGTGTTTACTTCCTCTTGCTTAACTGTGGACATTTTTTTTTTAAATGTGTGAGAATTTCAATATTCAGAGCTGCTACAATGTACAATTACAATCGTAACTTCATAGCTCGTCACACCAGGTGCAGCAACAATACACTGTCTGTGCAGTAGACGTAGATAAAAATAGACCAACTTTCAGAGTTCATGCCCAGTGCAACAGATAATTACTCAGCTATGAACTAGGTGTCACAAGGTAACAGGTATATTTCTCTGAAATGCTTTTTGAATGCCTCTGCCATGTGGGAGAATAAGTGCTGCCTGTTCCATCCGGAGTATCAACGGAATTAATTGAACTTAATTGTCATTCATAACCCACGTTGCCGTTTTACACTGGTTGAGATAACGCTATCTTCCGCTGTTTCGACAGTAATTGAAATTTCCATTATGAGGTGTAAACATTTAAGAGTGGCCATGTGAATATTCATCAGAGTGGTGGCAAAGCCACGAGGGCCACAGAAAGACTGTTGTTTAGCAGCTAGTGGAGGAGAATGTGTGTGTGTGTGTGTGAGTGTGTGTGTGTGTGTGTGTGTGTGTGTGTGTGTGTGTGTGTGTGTGTGTGTGTGTGTGTGTGTGTGTGGACATGTTTAACTATACTTATGGGGACCAGAACTCCCCACAAAAATTTGACCAAATGGGGACATTTTGTAAGTCCCCACAAGGTCAAGTGCTATTTCTAGGTTTAGGGTAAAGTTTAGATTTAGGTTTAGGGGTTAGGGAATATAGGATTTTGAATGGGACTGAATTGTGTGTCCCTACAAGGTTAGTTTGCAAGACTGTGTGTGTGTGTGTGCGTGCGTGAGTATGGTGTGTGTGTGTGTGTGTGTGTGTGTGTGTGTGTGTGTGTGTGTGTGTGTGTGTGTGTGTGTGTGTGAGGCAATGTGAGTTTGAGAAAGTAAAATAAGTATACTTAGTTGAGAAAGACTCCAGCACACAGGTGCCACGATGTGAGTTGTGAGTATGTTTGCCCATCACGTATTGACACACGTCTTTTTCCAACAGCTCCCTCCCAAGTCAGTGAAGTCATCAAGGAGAGAGTGCAGCAGCGCAGCATCCAGCTCTCCTGGCAGGAGCCTGAGCAGCCCAATGGGGTCATCACCGAATATGAGATCAAGTACTACGAAAAAGTGAGTGTGTGAATCCATTAATGTTTGAGAGAGAGAGAGAGAGAGTCTGTCTGTCTGTCTGTCTGTCTGTCTGTCTGTCTGTCTGTCTGTCTGTCTGTCTGTCTGTCTGTCTGTCTGTCTGTCTGTCTGTCTGTCTGTCTGTCTGTCTGTCTGTGATTGTGTGTGGCAGCTTTGAACACAGACAACTCTGTCTCTCCTCAACCCTCTCCCCCTATCTCTCTCCTGTTCTTCTTAGTTTCATTTAGCCTACTCTTCATTTTGCATTATATCTGCAAGACGCTGTGAGTGGAATCAGCAGGATTCTGCGAGTGCGTCCTTTGTCTCAAAATTGAATGAGATGCTCATAAGATTTTAATCAGTCCCTGGTCCTTCACAGCCACCCACACACGCATGCCAGGCAGCAAACACTTCATTGCACTACCTTGCCAGCATTAACAATCTCTTACTGTATCTTCCCTCGCCCCCTCATATATAATAGAGCTCCCGTGTACTTTAACTCTGAACAGATGAGTGAGGAGGTTGATGAGGTTGAGGAGAAGCGCTAGATTCCATGGCTCCTGAGGTTCCAGACCCTGTTGAGCACGACCTCTCAGGCTGCCAGGAATCAGTCTCCTGTGTCACATACTGTGGCTGTAGTCTGCCCAGCTGTAAAATTGGAAACAAGCATGACTTCTCTCCTAATAGTCTTTGGCATTCCATTTGGTGTTTTTGCCGACAAAATAATTTACAGATCAACAACAAAATACACAGCACACGCAGTCTGTAGATTCCAGAAGGATTCTGAGCCTGGCATCGCAGAGCTTCTTTTCTGCCTATTGGCTTTGATAGAAAGCCTTTACAGCAGTGACTCTCAACTGGTGGTCACAGGAGGATTTTAAGGGGTTGCGGGACTTGTGCAAGGATATATATATATATATATATATACATAAAAGATAGAATAATAAAACACAAAAAAAAAAACATTAGGTAAACGCTGCACCAAAACATTTATTTTGAAAGGATACCACCGCACCGCTTATTGGTGCAGACTGTACACGTGCAGCGCGTCCGCAGTGCTGAAAAGGCTAGCTACACTCTGGCTCGCAGGATTTCGCGCTGCACACACTCATTGACCAATAGAATAATGTCCTCGCCCCCCCACACACACACTGATCCAATGAAATTACAGATTTCCCGACACACACACACTGATCCAATAAAAATGTCATTCTGCCACATTATTTTGTTTTAAATGTGACACGTCCAATCAGATAATACAGATTTTCTTCAGACAGCTCGCTTGATTGAGAGCTAACTATGCAGATGTGTTCTGCAGGCATTGCACATGTTGATAGTTAGCTGTCACTTAACTCATGTAGGCTAGCTGTCAGAGTAAAATCATGGACAACTTTTTAAAACATGCAGCTCTCCCTTCATCTTCTGCAGCTTCCAACAACCTACTCATTCCATGGTTTTTCTTTAGTTTGACTATTTTCTAGAATAATATTTTCTAGAATAATATGGAATCATGTAGTAACCAAAAAAGTGTTAAACAAATCAAAATCTATTTTATATTTGAGATTCTTCAAAGTAGCCACACTTTGCCTTGATGACAGCTTTTGACTGGTACTGTATATAGAAGACAGGCAGGGTGAGTGTAGACCGCAGTGCGTCCTATGCAATGAGCTGTTAGCTAATGATAGCATGAAACCCTCCAAAATGAAAAAGCATCTGGACACCAAGCATCCAAGCCACAAAGATAAGACATCTGACCTTTTTAAAAGGAAAATGTCAATATCTGGAGGCCTCATAAGATTCATTGAAGAACGTATGCAAGGTACAAGAAAAAGCACTTCACGCATTATACCTTGTGGCCCAGCGCATTGCAAAGTGCAGAAAAGCCCACACCAGCACAGAGAATCTCATACTCCCTGCTGTGGTTGATATGTGCACTGAAATCGTGGGAGAGTCAGCCGCCAACAAACTTGAAACCACACCCCTATCCAATGACACCACGAGGAGGAGAATCCAGGACATGTCTGACGACGCAATGCACCAGACATAACAGCGCATCAGTGCAAATGGCCATTATGCACTGCAGCTTGATGAATCCACAGATGTGGCCAACCATGCAATTCTAATGGTCTATGTCAGACACGTCTTGGATAATAACTTCGAGGAGCAGTTCCTTTTTAGTGCTGATTTGCCCACCACCACCACTGCAGAGGATATCTTTAACACAATGGATATGCTCCTGGGCTCCGTGGGATTGGTGTGTCGGTGTGACCACTGATGGGGCAGCTGCCATTACGGGAAAGCAGCAGCAGGTGCTTTATCATGCAGAGGTCCGCTGGCTTTCCAGGGCTTAAGTGTTGGGTCATTTTTGGGTCGTTTTTATGAGCTTCGAGTCGGAGATTACTGAGTTTCTTTCGGAAAACAAGTCACCTCTGGCTGAACATTTCGATTGTGAGGAATGGCTAGTGCAGGTAGCCTACCTGCCAGATATTTTTGATCATCTGAATTCGCTTAGTGTGTCAACGCTGGGGAGGGGGCACAATCGATGTGAACAGAGGGACAAAGTAGATGCCTTCAAAGTGAAGCTCACCGTTTGGACAAGTTACGTTTCTAACGGAAGGATGGACATGTTTCCCAATGCCGATTTAGAGATTCCGAATCTGGTCAACAAAGCGCACGGCGACACACTGAAGAAAAAAAACATTGAACAGCATCTTGTCAAGTTGCAGGGAAAGTTTTGCAACTGCTTCCCGGAGGAGAACAGGAGACAAGATGACTGGATAAGGGAGCCCTTTCAGGTGGAGATTGGAAGCGTCATGTTGCCGAGCAACGAAGAGGATCAGCTGGTGGAGCTGTCAATTGTTTGCGGACTGAGCATGCGTCTCCCGGGAAACGAGTATCCTGCTCTCGCCTGTCATGCAATTAGAATCATGCTACCGTTCAGCACTACCCATCTGTGTGAAAGTGGCTTCTCTGCTAGGGCCATGCTGAAAACTAAAAGCAGAAACAGACTGGACAGCCAGCATATGTCCTCTGAGTTGACCTGTCAACTATCACCCCATCACCCCAGTTTCAATAAACGTATCAAACTGAAGAAACATTCCAGCTTTCCCACTGATAGGCCACACACAGGGATATCCTTGTCTCATCGCGCACCAGCGACTCCTGTGGTGGGTCGGGAGTAGTGCGCGCTAACCAAGGTTGCCAGGTGCACGGTGTTTCCTCCGACACATTGGTGCGGCTGGCTTCCGGGTTGGATGCGCTCTGTGTTAAGAAGCAGTGCGGCTTGGTCGGGTTGTGTATCGGAGGACGCATGACTTTCAACCTTCGTCTCTCCCGAGCCCGTACGGGAGTTGTAGCGATGAGACAAGATAGTAGCTACTAAAACAATTGGATACCATGAAATTGGGGAGAAAACGGGGTAAAATTAAAAAAATATATATATATTGTATGTTACAAAAAGGTCTGTATCTTGGTGTCTATGATTGACAGGACTAATTTAACATAACACAAAGCCAATGTCTGTTCCTCTCTAAAGGACCAGAAGGATCGCATCTACTCCACAGTGAAGTCCAGGTCCACGTCAGCCACAGTGAACAACCTGAAGCCCAGCACTGCCTACGTGTTCCAGATCCGAGCCTTCACCGCGGCCGGCTACGGCACCTATGGACCCCGGCTGGAGGTCACAACCAAGGAGGAGGCCTCAGGTACCAGCAGAACACATGCATGGGCGTGCACACACGAAAGGCACGCACAGACACACACATGAGCACACACACACACACACACACACACACACACACACACACACACACTCTATAGAGATGATTAGTGTGTCCAGACCTTCGCCGAGTTACTGCTGATCTCATAGCTCCAATTTTCCCTTTTAGAAATATGCTTGAGGATCGTCCACAAGGAGCAGTAGGTCTCAACTAAAGTGGCAGGGCTCAGAAATCATTGCTGTCCTCTCTCGCTGGTGTTTATATAGCAACTCAACTCACTTGATTTAAAATGCAAGAATTCTCCCAGTAATGCACCGCTTGCACTGACAGCAGAAAGTGCCACTGCACCCATTCTTTTGAGCAATTGGTGGTTTGTCAATGCAAATAGTCTAGCAGTGTAATGTGTCTCTGAATGGGAGACAATCCAACCTGAATGTGTCGTTGTTTCAGGAGAAGGGCACCAGCATTACCATCTGGGACTATTAAGCCCACTTTCTGAAACAGTGGAGCAGTGCATGCGGAGGCTAGAAATAGAACTAGACACCCTTGTCTCTGTGGTAAAGGGCGAGAAGGGGGTTATCAGTCTCCCCGCTCACTCCTCATTGGTTCTATTATGCCCTGTAGATTCCAACGTCTGATGTGCTGAAAGTTCACACTGTGTGCCCTTTGTGTTTGTGTGTGTGTGTGTGTGTCCCTCTCCAAGCAGCCACCATTGTCTCCAGCGAGCAGAATCCCGTCATCATCATCGCGGTGGTGGCCGTGGCGGGGACCATCATCCTGGTCTTCATGGTGTTCGGCTTCATCATTGGGAGAAGGTACGCTCTCGCGGGCCCCATTGACTCTCCACTGCTGTGAGTCTCTGCTTGTCAATTAGCCTTTCTGTCACTCACAGGCCTCCATAGCCGTGGAGTCAGGCCACCACACACCACACGCACCCCATCATCTGTGGCATGCTGTGCTAATGGTTTGTGATGCATCATTTTCCCAGTCCTCACACTGTGAAGACAAAAACGGACCGTATTTTATTTGCATGTCTTTTTGTTGTTGTTGTTGTAATGGATCCATTATAGAGACAAGTGTGCTCATATTTCTGTGTGCGTGCGAGTGAGAGGGTGACGGTGTGTGCGTGTGTGTCCGTGTGCGCGTGTGTCCCGTTAACCCACGTGTTTGTGTATGTATGTGTGTGCATGTGTTACATCTGTGGTGTTATACAGTGAATCACTCCGGTAGGATGAAGTACTGTCTGTCAGTGCTTCTTGCCATCTCCTACCAGAGCAACCCTCCCGCGTGTCAGTCACCATTACCGCCATTTCCTGGTGCACTCCTCCAACGATGCTTCATTACTGTTATGGATAGCATTTCATCACAGCATGCCTTACATGGGGGTAGAGCCTTGTACACATGGAATCTCTATATACATTTGACATATTAACCTGCATGTCAACCATGTGTTACTTGGATGTTTCCCATCCATCCATTTTTCAGTTTGCCAGCAAACACAGTGCAATTAATGACCTGCTTGAGGGTGCATTCAATACATCAGTGTTGCATATTAATATTACAAGGAATGCTGATCAGTCTTTTACAGGGAACAGCATGTAGTAGTACCACACGAGGGTACTTTAGTTAAACTTCAGCAGCCACACATTGTTCCCACACCTCTCCGCTGGCACTGTATCTGTATAGACAGCGTCATGGCTTCGCTGCATTAAGATTCGAGCAAAACAGACCATTCTGCCTTCGGCCTCTGCCCAATCAGTTGATTGTGTGTCCCTCTACCTCTCTCCCTGTCAGACACTGTGGCTACAGCAAGGCGGACCAGGAAGGAGACGAGGAGCTGTATTTCCAATGTGAGTCCCTTCTTTCCCCGTCAGCTCACACGCACACATGGAAACACCTCAACTACAGCACGGCCTCGCCGCGACACGGGGAACAAGGCCCCCCCGCCGCGACACCAACAACAAGGCCCCCCCGCGCCGTAATGTTTGATCCCTTTCATTTGATAGGTCTTTATTCGAATGAAAGACGGGAACCCTCGCACGAGCATCTGTTTGGGATTTAATGGACAAATCTGTTGAGATGAGGACATTAGGCCTAGTTCCAAACTGCAAATACATGCGTATGAGATTTGCGAGAGAGCCGTGAGCCAGGGCCGAGCTCAAAGCGATAAGTCTTCATTAAAAATGAAAAACCCCTAACTTTTCAGGCTCTTTCGTATGCTCGGCGTATACTGTTCGTCTCCCAGTGTTCCTCGGAGTAGAGATAGAGATACATTCACTCTATCCTAAGGTTCTCCTTCCACGCTCCTTTAACCAACGCACACACACACACCACACCACCCTGTCCTAACGATGCCCCTGGAGATGCAGCCGCAGACATCTGCCCAAGCGAAGCCGTAATGATCTGTTGCTGGAGGCAAACTGACGATTTGGAAACAAAGGTTCAGGGTGTCGGCATGGCCACAGCGGTAGAAAGAGGGCTGTGTTGGCGTTCCACGGTCCTCGGCTGCTAAGTATCTGACAGATCAAGCTGTAGGAAGGCACAGGCCCTCTTGCTAAAAACACTGGGTGATGAAAACACAAACAAGAGCGCTCTGCTGTTGTTGGGCCTAATAGAGGGACTTGCTCTACAATATTAAATGAGGAAACGCTGCCAGGGCGACAGAAGCCAGATAGTGCGTGAATTCAACATGTAGGCTTAATTTGTCCACGGTGTAGCGCGAGCAGTCGTGATAAGACGTCTCCCTATCAGATCCAGTGACAGCTTGGATGGACGAAGCAATTATAGGAGCGAGTGGAGGGAAATATCAGCTGCCATCGCTGGAGCTCCTAGCTGGAAAACAATGCATAGTGTTTGTTAGTGGATGGGCCAATATGGCTTTCCGGGACGCAAACAGAGGATATTGCAGAATTTTTTTCTTCTGCTTGTCGTTATTGAGCCCGGAGCTGATTAGTAATTTAATTATGGTGTTTTGGTGTGTCTGTTCTCCTTGTATGTTATTGTCTTCAGCTATATGCATCTCATTAAATAGCTTGTGGTATGGAAGTTGGCAGGTTATGTTGTAATTAGGGGGGGATTTGATATGAACAAATTAGGTCAGCGGAACACACTCATGTACCATAACAGTGTAATTTATGAGTGTGGCGTTATATACATTTCTTTCTCAAACCACGGTCAGCTAAATGCTTATGTTTCTTTGTACTACCCATTTGCCCTACGTGTGCGTGAATAGGTACGAGTCATTCCAGTATCATTGTGTTACTTCATATTTTACGGTGATACGTGATTCGGAACATGTATTCGTTGTACTGATCTAACTGTGATATAACTGCAGTCGCCATTAACCGGGCCGTACGATTCAGGACGTTAAATCAAGCCACAGAAACGACCGTAGGAGAATAACTTGCATTTATGACGGGCATTACTGTGTATCGGGGTCTGTCTAACAGACTCTTCATTCGCTGGCAGAGCTCGATAGACTGAGCTAGCTCCAAACCCCATTCAGTGTAGCAGACCACCTTGGTGGGCAACTCTCATTCTGGGCTGCTCACATCTTTGCTGGTCCTTTTGTGAGGAGGTTGAGAAGAAAATATAATCACGCTTTCATTTCTATCGGAGGAAAAATAAAAAAAGGGGGGAAAAGAATAAATGTCTGGTATATAAGGGTGTTTGCAGAAAGAGCTTTTGACACAGGTGCTTTCCATCAGCTGGCTGTTTAGCAATTCCTTCTGAATGGTTGCCGTTGGTTATGGTGTGTCTGACAAGCGCCCGGTCGGCCCGGCATGCTGTATGCATATTTAATCGTAACAGTAATCCCCTTACCTTTCTACAGTTAAATTTCCAGGCACCAAAACATACATTGACCCTGAAACCTACGAGGACCCCAACAGGGCTGTCCATCAATTTGCCAAGGAGCTGGACGCGTCCTGCATTAAGATTGAGCGAGTTATTGGAGCAGGTGAGTCTGGCTGGTGTCTCCCAGCTCTCTCTGTTTAGTCATACCGTACACTCATACATCACAATGACAGCCACACATTTACACTTTGAATGGGGACACGGTTTATCCTCGCTGTATATTGATAGGGCAATTGCAAAAAAGGGGGGAAAGTTTCATTGCAGTTAATGTGTGGGCCTGCATCTTTTTAAAAGGTACGACAATAGCAGAGATGCTTCACGGCTGATGAATTGCTGCCACATCAGTTTTAGAGATGCAGTCAATGAGAGTATCTATATATACACAGCTTGAGCAGAACAATATGTTCTACTCCATTTTATTATCTCCTGCAGCACAGCTGTCTTCTCTGAACATACACTAAACTCGTTTGCTCCTTTTGCTCGTTTTTCTGAAGGTTCATGACCCATGAGTGGTTTTGTCTCTGTCCGTCTCACAGGAGAGTTTGGGGAGGTGTGTAGTGGACGGATGAAGCTCCCAGGGAAACGGGACATGTCAGTGGCCATTAAAACCCTGAAGGTGGGCTACTCAGAGAAACAGAGGAGGGACTTCCTGTGTGAGGCCAGCATTATGGGCCAGTTTGACCATCCCAATGTTGTCCATCTGGAGGGAGTGGTGACCAGAGGTAAGGACTGCATTCTCTCTCAAACACACACGCGCACACGCGCACACACACACACACACACACGCCTACAACTGCAGCAAGAAAGTAAAGCAAGTGCACTCAAAGACCATTCTTAATATGTACATACACTATATATACAAAAGTATGTGGACTCCCCTTCAAATTAGTGGATTGGGCTATTTCAGTCACATCCATTGCTGACAGGTGTATACACAGCCATGCAATCTCCATAGACAAACATTGGCAGTAGAATGGCCTTATTGAAGAGCTCAGTGACTTTCAACGTGGCACCCAACAAGTCAGTTTGTCAAATTTGTCAAATTCTTGTGGCTGAATGGAAGCAAGTCTCCTCAGCAATATATAGTGGAAAGCCTTCCCAGAAGAGTGGAGGCTGTTATAGCATCAAAGGGGGACCTACTCCATATTAATGCCCATGATCTTGGAATGGGATGTTCCACGAGCAGGTATGCACATACTTTTTTTTTCTAGACCAAAAGTATTAGTAATGGACTTGCTTCCATTCAGCCACAAGCGCATTAGTGAGGTCAGGCACTGATCTTGGCCGAATAGGCCCGGCTCACAGTCTGCATTCCAATTCATCCTAAAGGTGTTCGATGAGGTTGAGGTCAGGGCTCTGTGCATGCCAGTCAACTTCTTCCACACCAATCCCGACAAACCATTTCTGTATGGACCTCGCTTTGTGCATGGGGGCATTGTCATGCTGAAAGAGGAAAGGGCCTTCACCAAACCAAGCACAGAATCGTCTAGAATGTCATTGTATTCTGTAGCATTAAAATGTCCCTTCACTGGACAATTGTTTACAGACTATCTCGCTTATAATTCAGTGGGTCAGAAGTGTACATACAATAAGTTGACTGCCTTTAAACAGCTTGAAAATCCCTTCAAATACCCTTCACCTAGATTTGTTCGTTGGACTGCCAGATGGTGAAGCATGATACACCACTTCAGATGTTTCCACTGCTCCAGAGTCCAATAGCAGCGACCTTTACACCCCTCCAGCCGACGCATGGCATTGCGCATGGTGAACTTAGGCTTGTGTGCGGGTGCTTAGCCATGGAAACCCATTTCATGAAGCTCCCAACAAAAAGTTATTGTGCTGTCTTTGCTTCCAAAGGAAGTTTTACACGCTACTCAATTCAGCACTCGGCAGTCCCGTTCTGTGAGCTTGTGTGGGCTTACCACTCTGCGGCTGAGCCGTTGTTGCTCCTAAATGTTTCCACTTCGCAATAATAACACTTACAGTTGACTGGGGCAGCTCAGAAATCTGCCCTGCTCTAGACGAACCGACTTGTTGGAAAGATGGCATCCTATGACGGTGCCACGTTGAAAGTCACCGAGCTCTTCAGTAAGGCCATTCTGCTGCCAATGTTTGTCTATGGAGATTGCATGGCTGCGTGCTCAGTTTTCTACAGCTGTCGGCGACGGGTGTGGCTGAGACAGCCAAATCCGCAAATTTGAAGGGGTGACCCCAAACGTTTGTACATGTAGTGTTTCTGATCAAATTAGGCTTGCTCCCTGGTTTTATATTGTCTCATTTAGACAGCCTAATATAAGGAACAGATATTAACACTTAATTACAAACCAATGAAGGAAATTGTTCAATGTAACACTAAAGGCTGAAATGTAATTTAGCAAGCCGTTAATAAACCATTTTTTGTTGTTGTTGTCAAATAATGGATGTGTCACCCTTGTTTTCAGGCAAACCGGTGATGATTGTGATTGAATATATGGAAAACTGCTCGTTAGATGCTTTTCTCAGGGTGAGTACCTTTCAACGCGCTCAATGCTCCCGAGTGGAGCAGCGGCACTGCGTCTCAGTGCAAGAGGCGTCACTATTGTCCCTGCTTTGAATCCAGGCTGTATCACATCCGGCCGAGTCCCATAGGGCGGCGCCACAACTGGCCCACCGTCGTTCGGGTTTGGCCCGGGGTAGCCTGTCACCGTTCTTAACTGACCTGCCTAGTTAAATGAAAGGTTCACTGTAAAAATAACAAAATAAATGGCAACTGCAACTCCCTTACCAGTTATGCGTAATACAGTATGTTCGCATTAAGAGTTTCATATTCTATAAATAATACCACTGCAATGCCTTTGTGAACTGAGCGGATTTTGCTTAGCTGACTGTTTTCCTCTGTTGTGTACAGAAACACGATGGTCAGTTCACAGTGATCCAGTTAGTGGGGATGCTGCGGGGCATAGCAGCGGGGATGAGATATCTCTCCGACATGGGGTACGTCCATCGAGATCTGGCTGCACGAAACGTACTTGTCAACAGCAATCTCGTATGTAAAGTGTCTGACTTCGGCCTGTCAAGAGTGATCGATGACGATCCCGAGGCTGTCTACACAACAACGGTGAGTCAATTAAAACCAGCCCCGTATTGCTTTCCCTGCCTAGACTCCCTGAGCTCTCTCTGAACACTCAAATCAAGCCAACAGCCAGTGCATGGGAATGGAGTATAAACTACGCATGCATGCCCATGCATGTCTGGGCCTAGTTATTCAATATGCAAGACCTGCAGTCTCTTTGGTGAAGTTTTAGCTTTGAACGTTTGGAAGTTTTACTGACCCTGTGTGCGAAGTTGTAACTCTATTCTAATTGATGTTTTAGGGGAAGATGCAGGATATAATGAATGTGATCTTTACTCCAGCCATTGACCTGCATTTTACTGAACAGGGTGGAAAGATACCTGTCCGATGGACAGCAATGGAAGCCATCCAGTACCGTAAATTCACTTCCGCTAGTGATGTGTGGAGTTATGGCATTGTCATGTGGGAGGTCATGTCCTATGGGGAACGGCCTTACTGGGACATGTCCAATCAAGATGTGAGTTGCTCTGTTACACAAAGTCAATCATTCACCAAATACATGTCAGGTTTCGCATGTTACTCAGGAGACTGGCTATCGTATTACAGAATGAACAGAATTAGCTGAATTCTTAGGACTGATTTAAACGTGAGCCACAATTACTATTTAGAGTTGAACGAGGAGGATTGCTAGGTATTAATTCATTCTGTTTTAATCCGAGATTGATATTCATCAAATGCTTTTATATGATAATATAAAGAAACAGACTGGATACCTGGCATACAAAATACTCGTTGGACTTCAAAGCTGCTTTGAACCTTTATACTGAGTTATGATAATTGAACCTTACTTGTCAGAGTTCAATAAGGCCGGAGCTATCTAGTTAGTCATGTAGAACTTTCAGTTTTAGCTGCGGCCGCTGCTTCGTTTCAGGCTCAATTGGAACAGATGAACATTGCAAATCGGTTCACCGTGCTGATCGTAAAAGTGGCTTTAGAGGGGTTTGGTCGCCGATTTGAAAGTCAGTAACGGCGATACTTAAGCGGTGAAAGGGTTTAAGTTGCCGCTGTTTGCAAGTACTTGTCTGAAAGATGCTCCAGTGGTAGTTTTCTCCCGTGGCGAAGTTAAAGATGACATAATCCAGTAGGACAAACAAGTCTTCTCCTCAGCAGAAAGACTAAATAGGATTATATTACGCTCAGCTCCTCCTAATGGGAAGCCTGCTGATTGAACAATCAGCTGTTAGAAATGCTAGACATGATTGGTTGTGGAAGAAGCGTGCTTGACAGGCATCAATGTCAGAGATTACAGTTCCTCTGTCAAGATGTTGGCAAACCACTCCTTTGACACTTTTTCTACCGTAGCTCAGTCTTGTTTGAATAGCCCTGACAGGAATAACAGATGAACATGTGCAGAAAATAAACAAACTCACATTCCCCGAAATAGAGGAAGAGACGGTTGAGTCTCAAATCAAAGGTGCCCGTTGGGCCCCTAATGGTTAAAGTTCTCACGCCGTTGACTTTCAATGGACTTTGTTTTTAGCTATTGACAAGAGTGAGAATAGATGTAGCTTGAAGATATGCAACGTTGTGTATTTTCATTATTCATTAGACAATGTGTAAATGCAGTCTATTGATGAGACAAAGAGTACAAACAATATGAAGGATGCTTCTAAGGGAAAACAGAGCCACTGTTTGCTTAATTAATTACAATCAGGTCTATTTGTATAGTATGACAGGCATGGGCCGGTGTTCTAGAGACCCATCTCTGTACCAGACAGGGCCACTAGATGCTACTCTCAATATATCCTCATTTGGGTCTTGCTACTCTGGGTCCTTGGGTCTCACCGTCATCTTAACAAGCTGAGACTGAGTGATCACATCTGGTTAGGCCTGTTTCTTCTCAAAGCACCGCTTCTGTAAATAGGGAACCACACAAGACTTGTACTGACACTTCCTGTTTACAAACATCTTTGATTAGAGAATGAAATGGAAATGAACTGTAGTGAATGGTGACTTGTGTTAATGTGGTGGTAATCGTAGTGGTAATAGCCCTTAAAGACTTGCCTGTGTTTTGGTTTTCCCAGGTGATAAAGGCCATAGAGGAGGGGTACCGCCTCCCTGCTCCCATGGACTGCCCTCCAGGCCTGCACCAGCTAATGCTGGACTGCTGGCAGAAAGACAGGGCCGATCGTCCCAAATTTGATCAAATAGTTGGCATCCTTGATAAGATGATTCGCAATCCCAATACCTTGAAAACCCCGGTGGGAACCTGCACGAGGTAAGGAAAGCTTGTCTCATTAAACCCTGTAACTGAGCACTACACAACTCCAATGGAATAAATTAGCAGCTTCAGTTATAACATTTGACCAAAGTAGCTGTAAGACTATGGAAGTATGTATTGCTTCTTCATATTTCTTTCCTATGGAGCTACATTAGTGGACAATCCAAAGCATCCAGGGGTTGATTTATCCACAGGAGTTCACAGATGAAAGATAAATCCCGGAGAATCAATAAGCCAAAGCAGCTTCCATGGCTTTATGGTCAATAGCAGGGCTTTTAAATCAATCCCTGTAATGAGTTCCTGGGGTTTTTAAGTGCTGTGGGAACTCTGGAACCCTCTGGGACATTTGTCAAATTAATTCTATTTACATTCAGAACACAATCTCCCTGGGTGAGATTGACAGTGTAACCCCCCCCCAAATAAAATAACTTAGAAAGTGCTTCCATTTTTGAAGGCCATTTTGTGGAGGTTTGATGTAAAATTACCATCCATATATGAAGTTGAGGGGTTTTGATAGTTACTTAGCACACACATTTGTTTGAAAAAGAGGATCAGATGGCATTGGCACTTTTGAATTTGACATCGATTGAAATTTTCTAAATGTGTTAATTTCTTTTTCACATGCAATTTACTGTTACCCCGGGATGTCTTTGGCTGTCTTTTGTGTCTTGCTCCCGGCTCAGTTTGTGTTTGTTATGGGAATGTTTCAGTTTTCGCATGAGACGTTAATGGCTTCCTCTTGCTCATCCAACAGACCGATTAGTCCCCTGTTAGATCAGAGCACACCAGACTTCACTACGTTCCGCTCGGTTGGGGAGTGGCTGGAGGCCATCAAGATGGAGAGATACAGAGACAACTTCACCGCCGCTGGCTACAGCTCACTGGACTCTGTGGCCAGGATGTCAATTGAGTAAGGAACCTGAACTTTAAAACACGCGTGGAGGTCAAATCCAATATGGCCAGTTCTGGAGAGATTATTTTCTCAGTCAATATCCTTGGACGTGGCAATACTGCATGTTTATTTCATCATTGTGATTCATAAACAAGCCTGTCATGTTTTCAGATCTATTTCTCCGTTAAACGAAATACCTGGTGCTGCTATACGCCATGGGATGTTTTGAGCCTCTCTGTTGTCCACTGCTGTGATTTATCATTGGCCGTCTTGTCTTGCAGGGATGTGATGAGCTTGGGGATCAGTTTGGTGGGCCATCAGAAGAAGATCATGAGCAGCATACAGACTATGAGAGCCCAGATGCTGCATCTCCATGGCACAGGAATCCAGGTGTGATGACAGACTACAGTGCCCCCTGTGGACGGGCTATCTAGAGCAGCACTAAGGCAAAAACCTCCCAGGATAATCATTGAAAATCATGTGACGTGATGTCGTCTCCTATCTGACTATTTTTTTTCCGGATGTTTCGGAATGAAATAATTCCTGTGATCCTTGGCGAAGGATTTGAACCCCTCTTTTAGAACGGGTACTAAGGAGAGAATGACAGAATACTACCTGAACATGATGCCGGACTTAAAACGCTCTGAGGAACTCTCAACAACATATCAAATAGAGATGGAGCTTTGGAAAATGAGTTTGATACGTATTACCTTGTTCTTTTAACCTCGTGAATGATTTTATTTGTGCACCATGAAAATGGATTTCACTTTAAAAAAAAGGAAAAAGAAAGAAGATTTCAAACAATTTGTTTATTCCCCTTGCGGTGGTTTTTCAGTATTTTCTTTACTAGTTTGTTCATTTTGTTAGTGTCAGGAGCCACAGTGATATGGTGTGGTACGTACAGTAATCTTTCATTTTTATTTTCCCCTTACAATTTTTTTCTTCCTTTTTTTTCTATTTTGGACTTGACAACAGGGTAAACGCTCCCATCCAAAAGGATGAGTATGGTGTCTGAACATTTTGGTGGAAATGATTTTCGAGGTACTTTGACCAGTTTGTCTTGAGACACTACTGGCTGTTTTAACTGTTTGCAGTGAGTTGTGTTTTTTCTTCCTGATGTTTTTGAAGTGAACGACGGTATGCTGCACCTCAGATAAGTGACTTCAGAGATAGTAGTGTTATCTCGGTCGTTTGAAGCTTACAGGAGTGCTTTGCTTGTACGCATTTGCCTGAACACAGATGCTCCCATTTTGTGATGGAAAATCAGATTTCAAATTTGTATGTCGAAAATTTTGAAACAGTATGACACCAATCATTCAAGTCGATTTGAGATTGATCACAACTTTTATATCTAATATCAAGCATCAAAGTGGCAACATTCTTTACATGTTCATGTTTACCACATGAATCATTTGATCATATTGTCCAATGTGCTTTCAATCTGAACTTTCCGTTGTTGAATTCATCATTTGAACGTTTCCACAGATTGCTCTACAGAAGGATTGTATTGAAACTTAATGAGATGACTTGATCCACTGCAAATTGTGTTGCCATTGAAATGCCCCCCCCCCAATTTTTTTTTGCAGCAAATGGTATTTGTTTTGTATTTTAGTGAATAAGGTGGTTGAGGGTGAATCTAGAAAATGCTGTGTACGCACTTTCTAGAAGTAATAATGCCTTAAAATGTGTTAGACTAATATATTGACATTATTTTTAGGCTATTCAATGGCAATGTTTTTTGCAGTTCAGTGAGACAGGTCTTGTGTCTGAATGGAAAGGTTCCCCATTTTCTTTGTGGTATCATTTCATGCAGGTCGACGTTTATTGTTACGAATCTTTCCCTGGAGGCAGAACTGAGCAGTTTCCGCTAGATGGGCCAGCTGCAAAATCCAAATTGGCTATATCGTAAAAATTCATGAAAACAAACATTCGCTTTTTGGTCTTAAATGAAGGTACGGGTTAGACATTAGGGTTAGCAGTGTGGTTAAAGGAAAGGAAAGGGAAAAGGGGATATCTAGTCAGTTGTACAACTGAATGTCTTCAACTGGAATGTGTCTTCTGCATTTAACCCAACCCCTCAAGGCTAGGGTTAAGGTTAGAGTTTAGGTTTACAATCAGGTTTTATGACTTTGTGGTTGTGCAAGCTAGTGACCACCCTGCAGAGCTGCCTCCAAGGCAAGACTCATGAAAGTAAATGCCAACCTGCTCCATTCATCCTGAACTTGAAAATCATGCACACTTGCGTATGTTGAATTTCACGATTGATGATTGATGATTGATGATTGACCAAACAAAGCAATAATTAGTCCAGGTAGAAATGGTCCATCTCAGAGATTTGAAGGTGCTAGGTTTTACAGAAATGCCTGTTGTGTTGGGATAATATACCGGTATACTTAAGTTATCAAATCATTAAATAGTAATGCCACTTACGAAATGGTATCCCCGAATATGCTAATGACTTAATAACAAGGTCACAGTGTATGACTATATTTGGAACATATGGCTGTAACCGTGGGGTGAAATGACATTCAAGCAGCAGAGAGGCACACGCATTAGTCATGACATCATCCTTTCCATTGCACCACACTTCATTTGAAGGCCTTCAGTTTGGCATGAGGTACTTAACAGCATTTAATAACCCAAATATCATGATATATAGAAAATCCTGATACTCCTTATTACGATAATCATACTGTGAAAATCACTTACCGTCCCAGCCCTAGCCATTCAGGAGAGCCAGGCAAACAGTATGGGTGATGTAACATGCATAAAATGCTTCTCTTTTTTTTACGTCCCTGCCCCTTTGTATGCTAATCAGGGCACAGAGATTAGGAATGGGCTCTGCAAAGATGTGCTAAAAAGCCAACCTAATGGTGCCATCAGTCTTCACCTTTTACAACAAAATGAATGTTATCATATATGTCTTCAGCATTGTATTATTCTCAGACGAATGGTTGGTTCACTCATTTCTTTCTCATTAAAAGTAAGGAAAATATCGATATTTCCAACTGCAGTTGTGTAAAAAAAAAAAAAAAAAAATAGGGGAGGTTTCACAGTATTTTGAACATACAGTACCAGTCAAAAGTTTGGACACACCTAGTCATTCAAGGGTTTTTCTTTATTTTTTACTATTTTCTACATTGTAGAATAATAGTGAAGACATCAAAACTATGGAAAAACACATATGGAATCATGTAGTAACCGAAGAAGTGTTAAACAACAGTTTCGATTTTAGATTCTTAAAAGTAGCCACCCTTTGCCTTTGACAGCTTGCAGACTCTAGGCATTCTCTCAACCAGCTTCACCTGGAATGCTTTTCTAACAGTCTTGAAGGATTTCCCACATATGCTGAGCACTTGGCTGCTTTTCCTTCCCTCTGCGGTCCAACTCATCCCAAACCATCTCAATTGGGTTGAGGTCGGGTGATTGTGGAGGCCAGGTGATCTGATGCAGCACTCCATCACTCTCCTTCTTGGTCAAATAGACCTTACACAGCCTGGATGTGTGTTAGGTCATTGTCCTATTGAAAAACAAATGATAGTCCCACTAAGCCCAAACCAGATGGGATGGTGTATCGCTGCAGAAGGCTGTGGTAGCCATGGTGGTTAAGTGTGCCTTGAATTCTAAATAAATCACAGACAGTTTCACCAGCAAAGCACCCCCACACCATCACACCTCCTCCTCCATGCTTCATGGTGGATGCCACACATGCTGAGATCATCCATTCACCTACTCTGCGTCTCACAAAGACACAGCGATTGGAACCAAAAATCTCAAATTTGGACTCATCAAGGACAAATTTCCACTGGTCGAATGTTCATTGCTCATGTTTATTGACCCAAACAAGTCTCTTCTTCTTATTGGTGTCCTTTAGTAGTGGTTTCTTTGCAGAAATTCAACCATGAAGGCCTGATTCACGCAGTCTTCTCTGAACAGTTGATGTTGAGATGTGTCTGTTACTTGAACTCTGTGCAGCATTTATTTGGGCTGCAATTTCTGAGGCTGGTAACTCTAATGAACATATCCTCTGCAGCAGAGGGTCTCTCTGGTTCTTCCTTTCCTGTGGTGGTCCTCGTGAGAGTCAGTTTCATCATAGCGATTGATCGTTTTTGCAACTGCACTTGAAGAAATTTTCAAAGTTCTTGACATTTTCCATATTGACTGAACTTCATGTCTTAAAGTAATGATGGACTGTCTTTTCTCTTTTCTTATTTGACCTGTTCTTGCCAAATGGGGCTATGTTCTGTATACCACCCCTACCTTGTCACGACACAGCTGATTGGCTAAAACACATTGCAAAGGAAAGAAATTCCACAAATGAACTTTAACAAGGCACACCTGTTAACCGAAATGCATTCCAGGTGACTACCTCATGAAGCTGGTTGTGAGAATGCCAAGAATGTGCAAAGCTGTCATCAAGGCAAATGATGGCTGCTTTGAAGAAAATATATTTGGATTTGTTTAACTTCTTTGGTTACTACATGATTCCATGTATGTTATTTCATAGTTCTGATATCTTCACTATTATTCTTCAGTGTAGAAAATAGTAAAAATAAAGAAAAACCCTGGAATGAGTAGGTGTGTCTAAACTTTTGACTGGTACTGTATATGTACCCAATGTTAGAGTATTTGGCTGTGGCTGATGCTGTCTTTGTTCCTGTGGACTCATCATAGATACAGATTTTTAAAGCTGCAGTTTTCCCAATGATTATTTAAAATGCCCTTCAATTTGCCTGTAGAGAATGAAATGGTCTTCGGAAAGCCAACCCTGAAACACCATCATGGACTTTGGCTGCAAGCTTAGCATTTGTAAAGCCATTAGCGATTTTGTCTATTCTTTCCTAGATACATTTCCATTGTGCTCAGTCCAAAGGGACTCACCCCTGTGGTAGGGGGATACCTGGGAATCAGACCTTGCCCAGCCTGCTCTGGGCCCCGTGTCACAGACAGACAGAGCCACTCTTTATCCATACAGCAAAGCTCAGCAATTGGGTCTATGCCAGCCCTTTGAATTGAATACCAGCGCAAAGGCATTCAGTCAGCACAAAACTCCCCAGTTCACAAGGCAGGCAGCAGTCAGTCCTCGTTCTCTGCCCCTCTCCCGTTCTCTCTCTGTCTATTCTCCCCTGCTCTGATCTCAAACAGCGGGCCCCTGGGGGCCTTTACACCTCGGTGCTGGAGGCCCCCCACTCCCCCTTCCCTCTCTCCCTCTGAGTCAGGGGTCCCGTAGAGACAGCAATTTGAGCCAAATTGAGATTAAGACGTGGATACAATCGATCCGCCATACAAATAATCTGTAACCTTCACAGGAAATGTCACCTTTTACTGTTCGCTTTTACTTTCTTTTTTTTTGTTTTACCCATTTTGTAGTTGAGGATGTTTAACTCAATATATGGGGGTGTTATTGTGTTTCAACTAAGTTTTTAAGGCAGTTTGTGTGGCGGGTTTATTGGATTCAAGAATGAGAAGTCATTAAAAAAAATATTGAAGTAGACTGGTTAATATTCTGCATACCTTTTGGACAAACTGAAATTGTGAACACGCCTTTTGCATAGATGGTGGATAATTCCAAAGAGTTCAGCACTGTTGATGGTGTCAGAGAGATCAGAGATCAGAACTTTGTATATGTTCTAACTGTAAAACTTGTACATTTTATTTATATTGTTGTCGTTGTTGTTGTTGTTTTTTTTACACACATTACTCTGTAGTGAGCTCTGAATACATTGAAAATGCACTATATTTTTCTATCTCACTTGCAGATGATTACTGTCACCCAGAAGATTTCAGTTGTACATACCTTCTCATTTAGGACCAAAGACAGCTGATAGGTTTCCCATTTGGAATTGCATTTTGTTTTTATTTTTGCCTTTTAGTTTAATGTACAGTAATACGAATTGTCAATTTATTATTTATTTTTCTGTGATGAGAGTATTGAGAGTATTCATTGGTCAAGAGTATTTTCCCCAAACAGCAGAAGTGTAAAATCATTACTTAGACGATTTCTTGTTAAATAGACGTTTCTTTTTTTTGCTTCGTAACCTTTGTAATAGACTGTACATATATTTTTGGAAATATAATACAATCTCTATAGAAATCCTCTCTCATTGGACTCTTTTCCATCGTAATTAGTGTCATGTCTTTACATAGGATCTCGTTTCACATATCCATCAGCACCATTTTGTAAATCATTCATCAGTGTTCTTTGAATGTTAAAGTAAGAATATGGTCAAACTTGTTTTGATTGAATGTAAACAAATGGAATGCATGACCTTTTCGTGTTTGCATGATGGTGTGTGTGTGTGTGTGATTGTGTGTGTGTGTGTGTTGGCGTGATGTTGTGCGTGTGTGTTTGCGTGATGTGTGTGTGTGTGAATGACATGGGTGGGTAAAGTATATATGAAGAAAGACAGCAAGGGATGGTGTCATTAAAAAGACATTACCAGCCCTCCAACCTTGCACAAAAAATCTAATTAAGCTCCATCCTGAGGGACTTAGGCTAAACAAAGGAACCTTAAAGGATTTATAAAGATTATATCTCCCATTATTGTAATATTTATTTTATTAAGTTGGTGGAATCTTAACATCTCGTCCCAGAGGCTGATGGAATTCAATCATAAAACATATATCTGTTCCAAATGGCACCTTATTCCCTTCATAGTGCACTACTTTTCACCAGTACCCATAGGTCTCTGGTGAAAGTAGTGCGCTATATAGCAAATAGGGTGCCATTTAAGACAGATCCATAATGTATGTTTCCAGGGGAGTTTGGCCACCATCCATGCATTTTTGGGAGAGGAAGAGAGGATCCATGGTTACTCCTCTGTCACCACTAATCCCTACAGTACACTGCAGCCTGCTTATCACCCTGCCATCTAACAGGGATGGGAAAATGTTTAGGTATTTTCATATACACAGTAAAGTTGGACTGATTTAATAGGAACACAGAGTGTTCTTCCAGCCTTATGGCTCCTAGTTTGTCAGATTTATGTTAAAGGTATTTTTGCTAGAGGTTGTTTTTCTTTCTCTCACAACTATGGGGACACTGAGTGGTTGCAGGCTGATTGGACATAGCATTCATGCTGAAAACATGCAAACGCCAACAGAACAAGTAAAGAAAAGGAGCACTGCAAAGTGCAAGCTCGCTGGAAAAGGGGAGGTTTTTATTTCCAGTCAGTTGCTTGAGGTGTTACAACAGTGATCTTCTTTATAAAAGCCTCCTCTCCATGTCTGAATAGGAAAAGCTTATGTCTCCCAGATACACCGCACTAAACTCAACCGTCAGACAGGGAGGGAGAAAAACTGAAAGACTGCCAGTAGAGGATTAAGGGGAAGAAATGTCTTTATTTCTTTAATAATCTGAAGCACTAGTTTCCTACTATTCATACAATTCACATCAAATACTGAGGTCAACATTGATATTGAGATGAATGTTTAAGAGGCAGTTTTAAATGTATTTGAATATACTTGGCTTAGATAAGTGCTTGTATGCCGCCACAGGTTAAAAGATCATGACCCTTTTAGATAACTGGGCTCTGCACATGTACAGCCCGATCTGTGCATGTCCCTGCTGGGCTTCTACAGGTACATGCCATTGATGAGATAATCAGACTCCTCTGTGGCTCAATCTGTCTCTCTCTGTGCTTACTAGCTAACACAAAAAGGTTTTCTGCTCTCTGCTAGCACAGACAAAATCCTGGCAACCAGAATAATATGCAGTCATACCAAATGGATTACATTTCTTCACAGCTGACCAAAACCTTTAATCTATAATCAAATCTAATTTTATTGGTCACATACACATGGTTAGCAGATGTTATTCCGAGTGTAGCGAAATGCTGGTGCTTCAATATCTAGTGCAGCAATATCGAACATCAACTATCTAATACACAACAACTATCTAATACACACAAATCTAAGTAAAGGAATGGACTAAGAGTATATACACATAAATATATGGATGAGCAATGACAGAGCGGCATAGGCTAAGATGCAATAGATGGTATAATATACAGTATATACATATGAGATGAGTAATGCAAGATATGTAAACATTATTAAAGTGGCATTGTTTAAAGTGACTAGTGATCCATTTATTAAAGTGGCCAATGATTTGAGTCTGTATGTAGGCAGCAGCATCTCTGTGTTAGTGATGGCTGGTTAACAGTCTGATGGCCTTGAGATAGAAGCTGTTTTTGCTTTGATACACCTGTACTGACCTCGCCTTCTGGATGGTAGCCGTGTGAACAGGCAGTGGCTCGGACGGTTGTTGTCCTTGATGATCTTTTTGGCCTTCCTGTGACATTGGGTGGTGTAGGTGTCCTGGAGGGCAGGTAGTTTGCCCCCGGTGATGTGTTGTGCAGACTGAACCACCCTCTGGAGAGGCTTGTGGATGTGGGTGGTGCAGTTGCCGTACCAGGCTGTGATACAGTCCAACAGGATGCTCTCAATTGTGCATCAGTAAAAGTTTGTGAGGGTTTAAGGTGACAAGCTACATTTCTTCAGCCTCCTGAGGTTGAAGAGGCGCTATTGCACCTTATTCACCACACTATCTGTGTGGGTGGACTATTTCAGTTAACTTAAAAAACTTAAAAAACGTTCCGCCTTCTCCACTGCTGTCCCATCAATGTGGATAGAGTGGAGCTCCCTTTGCTGTTTCCTGAAGTCCACGATCATCTCTTTTGTTTTGCTAACGTTGAGTGAGAAGTTATTTCATTGACACCACACTCCGAGTGCTCTCACCTCCTCCCTGTAGGCTGTCTCGTCATTGTTGGTAATCAAGCCTAGTACTGTTGTGTCGTCCGCAAACTTGATGATTGAGTTGGAGGCGTGCATGGCCACGCAGTCATGGGTGAACAGGGAGTTGAACTTTTTTAGGTTTTTGTCCAAAGCTGTTCATATGGTGTTTTGATTCATGTGCATTAAATTGCCTACTGGGTTTAAAATATCTACATATATATTTAACCTTTATTTAGGCTACCTGGTGACAGGTAGCCTAGTGGTTAGTGCTTTGGGCCAGTAACTGGAAAGTTGGTGGATCGAATCCTTGAGCTGACAAGGTAAAAATATGTTGTTCTGGCCCTGAACAAGGCAGCAAACCCACTGTTCCTAGGCCATCATTGTAAATAAGAATTTGCTCTTAACTGACTTGCCTAGTTAAATAAAGGTTAAAAAAAATGTTTTACTAGGTAAGTCAGTTAAGAGCAAATTCTTATTTACAATGACTGCCTACCTCGGACGACGCTGGACCAATTGTGCACCGCCCTATGGGCTCCCAATCACGGCCGTATGTGATGCAGCCTTGATTCGAAACAGGGACTACAGTGATGCCTCTTGCACTGAGATGCAGTGCCTTAGACTGCTGCCCCACCCATAGTTATAGCTAGGATGTACATAGCTAAGTAATATTTACACAATGACTGACAGGGCTCTCCTGTTCACTGTGACTTGGCTGTGGCAGGACTGGGGGCACTGCCTTGCTCCTGTCACGAGACTGTGGGCTCTGTGGAGCTTGTGGAGTTTAAGGAGCTTGTGGGGCTTCCAGACCTTGAAGAGCTTGAGAAACGTGTGGTGGAGGTAGTCTGGCCTCCTCCACGGTCTTCTTGGGTTGGCCATGGAGTGGTCCTCAATCTCATCTGGCTGGGCCACAGGCCTGTGTGGGCTGGCACCTGCAGTGTGGGTCACCGACCTCCTGTTCCCATCAACTGTAGAAAGGACAGAGAGGACAGGGTAGGATCATCCTGGGCTCTCGGACACAATGCAAATCGGACACATTCACCTGCTCATCCTTCAATTACTGCAGCCCTCCTTGCTCTGATATTCCAGACTGAATGCATGCATACAACTCCATCCTTGTACACTCAAGAAACAAACTTCACTCCATCCTAGTACGATCAAGTCTAAAACTACACTCCATACGGGTACAGCAAAGTCTAAAACTACACTCCATCCTGGTACAATCAAGTCTAAAATTACACTCCATACTGATACAATAAAGTCTAAAACGACACTCCATTCTGATACAATAAAGTCTATAATGGAAGTGCTCACCATCCAATATTCTTATGTTTTCTTCTATGTAGTATACGATGTTAGTCAGGTGTGTAGTAGGTGCCTAACTAGGTGCCTATCTAGAAAACGTGCCTTCCTTGCTGCTTAATGCCTCATATAACCCACTTCTGGTTGAAATATGTATACTGGAGCTAGTGGACTTGTCAGAATACAAAAGACAAGGGCAGATATGTCATTTGCACACATTAATAAAATCCCCAAACCAAGAAAAGGTACATGTTGCTGTGGGACACTACATCAAAGGAAATCTGGGAATGTAATTGACTGGGCACAGGACTATTTATAATGTCTGATCCCAAGGTGACGACGTTGATGAGTGTGTTCATACTAAATAATGATGACATTGAGCATGCAAATGTATTTGTTTGTGGGGGTTTTAAATGCAGCCAAAATATACATGTATTTATTTATAAATAAATAAAAAATTAGGGAGTAGATCAGATTCAATATTGCTGATAGATTGTGTCTTCTATCAACGTAGTGGTCTGCATCATTTCCAATCCGAATATATATATTTTTGTAAATATGTATATATTATTTTTAATATTTTTAAAAAATATATATTTTGCTTCTTCATTATTTTCTCCCAACCCTACCGCCCCTCACCTAATTTGAGTAAAATAATGGACAACAACACTTATGCTTCTAATTATAGCTTAGGGACACAGTATATTTTACATTAGTTATCTTTTTTTCTTCTGTTTTTTTGCCTTCAGCTTCCCTCAACCCCTCCCATCTATCTCTGAAGACCGTCCAGTTGATTTATAGCTGCCATGAATGTTTCTACTGTGCTATTTTGCAACCTGTATGGCACAGCTGTCAAGTTTTAAATGAAACTGGTATACTTTTGTATTCATCACAATTTTCCTTAGCCAAGATTGGTCTTTAATGCAGGGCCAACAGACAGGTTTCTTACCTCCTTCCCCTTCCACTTACCTCCTCCATTTTGGTTGTAATGCTGCAATCAGTTGGTTGTAATTTTGGATAGAGCAGACATAGCCATGTAATTTGTTTTGCTGCATGTGTGACATAACTCCACCAGCCCGATTTATGATATGATATTAAAGGATTATACCGTTTTTAAACTTTTTAAAAAATGTATATATCTTTTTTATTATCAATTAGTATATTTGTGTTTAAGCATAATATTTTTAGTAATATTTGTTCTGTCTTTTCTGGTGGATTAAGCATAAATTGCAACCAAAATATATAGCTTTCTTGTTTTAAAAATAGCAATATTTTGGAGATGATTTATTTTTATAATAACCGAAAGTGAGAGGTTGTAACCTGAATAAAGGGAAAAAGGCCATTCGTGAACACGGTGTGAGCCATTCTTACTAGTCTGCTAGAAAACCAGTTCAGATTTAAGTATAGTTATTTTAGACCGGTTTAATTGTGGAATCTTTTTTTGCTCATATAATTTAAAAAAACAAGTCGTTAGGTGTAGCCAGGCCCATAAGTAAATAGGTAAATTGGGATACGACTAAAACATTTAGGTGTTGTCCTTTCCATGGTACCAAGATCTTATCTAATTTGGCAAACTTTCTATTCAAATATATTGCAGTGAAATCATTTATTTCGGAATTTAAATACAGTGTATGTCCACATCACTCTCAAAATGTTTATTAGTAAACTACGAGGTAATGTTAAAGTAAAACATTTGAAAAGAAAATATGAATCATCAGTGTATAATGACACCAGTTTTTAAGCCGTGGATGTCTAGCCCCTTGATATTATTGTTGGATCTGATTTTAATAGCTAACATTTCGATGGCCATAATAAATAGATATGCCAATAGTGGACAAACTTCTTTTACTCCTCTTGAGTAAGGGTAGGGGCGGCAGCGTAGCCTAGTGGTTAGAGCGTTGGACTAGAAACCGGAAGGTTGCAAGTTCAAATCCCCGAGCTGTCGTTCTGCCCCTGAACAGGCAGTTGACCCACTGTTCCCAGGCCGTCATTGAAAATAAGAATGTGTTCTTAACTGACTTGCCTGGTTAAATAAAGGTAAAAAATAAAAATTTAAATTGACAATATAATACCTTCTGAGAAGTAGCCATTATTCACTATTTACACCTAGGGTGAGTATACATAACTTTAACCCATTTTATAAGAGATTCTCCAAAATAAAAAATAGTCCAGGCATTTATATATAAATTCCAGTCGTACTTTTAAAGTCAGCTATGAATACCAGGCGTGGCTTCCCAGATGTCATAGCATTCTATTGTTTCCAATACTTGTCTTATATTATCTCCTATGTATGGTCCATGTAAAAAAAAAACTGTCTGATTACAATGACTAATATCTCACAATACCTTTTGAATTCTATACGCTATTCATTTTGTTAGGATTTTGGCATCACAGCACTGAAGTGTAAGGGGTCTCCAGTTTTTTTTTTAGGTGGACTGGATCTTTACCACCTGGGTCCTGTTTCAGTAACAGTGAAATCTCATCTTCTTGCTGAGTATAAAAGTCTACCATTTCTATAAGAGTGGTTAAAACATGTTAACGGACCATTGAGTACATTGAAATATATTTGATATACCTCAACTGGTATGCCAACATTTTTAATTGTTTTATTGAACCGTTATTTAACTAGGCAAGTCAGTTAAAGAACCAATTCTTATTTACAATGACGGCCTACCCCGGCCGAACCTTAACCCCGGACGACGCAGGGCCAATTGTGTGAGGCCTTATGAAGGCTTTAATTGAATCTAGAAGTTCCTCCTCTGTAATTAGGTCTTCACATGACTTTCTGTATAGCTGTTAATTTTACACTATTATAAGAAGAAAAAACTCCTTACAATTGACTTCAGTTAGTAGAGATGGAGGAGACTGAAATGAAAACATATGCTTAAAGTACTTTGCTTCCTCTTTTTTAAATATTGTTTAGTGAATCATGGATGACTGTCATTTGTAACAAGATTCTGTAAATTATTTTTGGTAGCATTTCTATGTTGAACATACAAAAACGATTTGGTTAATTTCCCCCCATATTCCATCAAATTGGCTTTATTTTTTATGATATGATACACTTGATATTTCTTGAATAAGTTCTTCCATTTATTTTTTCTATTTATTTTTGTTTTTCCTCTAACTTGTATGCCTCTATGTTACAGCTTTTATTGCCATCTATCTGTACTGTTAGTTCCTCGATTTCCTTTGTTAAGATGAAACTATTATAACCTAAATAGTTTTTGTTTTAATGATGAGTATTGAATTGCATAGCCTCTAAAGGCACATTTAAAAGTGTCCCATACAAATATTTTTTTATAAATGTTTTATTTAACCTTTATTTAACTAGGCAAATCAGTTAAGAACAAATAAGTGGATATGCTGTACCCATGTTATGTAGGGGAAAGTCTGTTATAAATTCTTCTGTCTTGGTTAAAAACAAGTTGTCTTCCAGTAGACTTTGATTAAATTTCCTATATCCTCGACCTTGCGGAAATTCTGTAAGAGTAACGTGTATACAAATTATTTGATGGTCCGACCACATTCTGTCTCCTATCTTTTAACTTTTGGAGCCAGCGAAAATGACATAAGAAAGTAGTCAAGACAACCAGCTTGACTGAGCCTCTGCCATGTACTGTATATCTCACTAGGTCAGGATATTTAAACCTCAATATATCCACTAGTTCCAATATCCATAACATTCTTAATATCCTTAAGTGCACGAGGGTGATAGATTGTAATGTGATTTCCTTTACGCTCCATTGAGGTACCTAAAACCGTATTATAATCTCCCACCATAATAATTGACTCATGTATTGCCTGTAAACATAATAAATTATGATATATATTTTCAAAGAAGTGTGGATCTTCATTATTTGGACCATATAGATTAATGAGCCGAATAATTTACAGTTGAAGTCGGAAGTTCACATACACCTTAGCCAAATACATTTAAACTCAGTTTTTCACAATTCCTGACATTTAATCCTAATAAAAAGTCCCTGTTTTAGGTCAGTTAGAATCACCACTTTATTTTAAGAATGTGAAATGGCACAATAATAGTAGAGAGAATGATTCATTTCAGCTTTTATTTCTTTCATCACATTCCCAGTGGGTCAGAACTTTACATATACTCAATTAGTATTTGGTAGCATTGCCTTTAAAATTGTTTAACTTGGGTCAAACGTTTCGGGTAGCCTTCCACAAGCTTCCCACAGTAAGTTGGGTGAATTTTGGCCCATTCCTCCTGACAGAGCTTGTGTAACTGAGTCAGGATTGTAGGCCTCCTTGCTCGCACGCGCTTTTTCAGTTCTGCCAACAAATGTTCAATTGAGGTCAGGGCTTTGTGATGTCCACTCCAATACCTTGACTTTGTTGTCCTTAAGCCATTTTGCCACAACTTTGGAAGTATGCTTGGGGTCATTGTCCACTTGGAAGACCCATTTGCAACCAAGCTTTAACTTCCTGACTGATGTCTTGAGATGTTGCTTCAATATATCCACCAAATGTTCCTCCCTCATGAAGCCATCTATTTTGTGAAGTGCACCAGTTCCTCCTGCAGCAAAGCACCACCACAACATGATGCTGCCACCCCCGTGCTTCACAGTTGGTATGGTGTTCTTTGGCTTGCAAGCCTTCCCCTTTTTCCTCCAAACATAATGATGATCATTAAGGCCAAACAGTTCTATTTTTGTTTCATCAGACTAGAGGACATTTCTCCAAAAAGTACGATCTTTGTCCCCATGTGCAGTTTCAAACTTAGTCTGGCTTTTTTATGGCGGTTTTGGAGCAGTGGCTTCTTCCTTGCTGAGCGGCCTTTCATGTTATGTCCATATAGGACTCGTTTAACTGTGGATATAGATACTTTTATAGACACTTTTGTACCTTTTGTGTCCATCATTTTCACAAGGTCCTTTGCTGTTGTTCTGGGATTAATTTACACTTTTTGCACCAAAGTACGTTCATCTCTAGGAGATAGAACACGTCTCCTTCCTGAGGGGTGTGACGGCTGCATGGTCCCATGATGTACTATTGTTTGTACAGATGAACGTGGTACATTCAGGTGTTTGAAAATTGCTCCCAAGGTTGAACCAGACTTGTGGAGGTCTTGGTTGATTTCTTTTGATTTTCCCATGATGTCAAGCAAGAGGCACTGAGTTTGAAGGTAGGCCTTGAAATACATCCACAGGTACACCTCCAAACGACTCAAATGATATCAATTATCAGAGGCTCCTAAAGCCATAACATAATATTCTGGAATTTTCCAACTTGTTTAAAGGCACGGTAACTTTAGTGTATGTAAACTTCTGAACCACTGGAATTGTGATACAGTAAAATACAGTGAAATTATCTGTCTGTAAACAATTGTTGGAAAAAGTATGTGTCACGCACAAAGTAGATGTCCTAACCGACTTCCCAAAACTATAGTTTGTTAACAAGAAATTTGTGGAGTGGTTGAAAAACAAGTTTTAATGACTCCAACCTAAGTCTATGTAAACTCCCGACTTCAACTGCATGTTTATGGTCCAATAGCATATTTAAAAGGATCCACCTTCCTTGCAGATCTGTTCGCACATTCAGGTCAAAATCATTGTTAATTATCATCACATCTTTTGAGTTTCTTAGTGCCCCCGTCCTTTTTGTTTTTACATAGAACTTCGTCTAAAGGTATAGAATGAGTTCCTGTAAACAAAATATATTTTTTACCTTCTCTTTTAGCCAGGTAAAGACCGATAACATTTTCTTTAAAAAAAAAAAGCAATTAAGGATTTGATTAAACATTCAAAAACACACTATAATTTGTGGATATCTGTTCAGCAAAGCCTGCAGATGTTTCATAGCATTGTTTGAGATCGTTAATAGCATTGTTTGAGATCGTTAATAGCATTGTTTGAGATCGTTAATAGCATTGTTTGAGATCGTTAATAGCATTGTTTGAGATCGTTAATAGCATTGTTTGAGATCGTTAATAGCATTGTTTGAGATCGTTAATAGCATTGTTTGAGAGTATGTCTTTAGTCTTTCCACAAAACACGTGAATATATGTAATTGAAGACTATTTTAAAACATATGTCGTCTGTTGTTGTCAGGTATGTCATTGAAACTACAGTGGACGTGATATTGCACCAACTCTGTCAGGTAAGAAGAATGAGCCAAAACTCAAACATCTCCATTTAGGCTTAATCATCAGTCGGGTTTGATCATTACATCAGGAAGTATATTTATATTCGAAGGAAGAAATGTATCCTCTGGGGCTCGATTTATTTGACATATAAAGACAAATGAACAGGATTGTATGCAAATTAAAAGCATGAAAATCCAATACAAGGATATTTTAAAAACACACATTTGGCTTTAAGAAATACGAGTTGAATTATCTGAGAACATGTAATTCACATAATGATTGTATGAATTGAAGAGACAATCTGTCATCGATTTCACTGATCTCCCTCAGACACGGCTTCCCTTCAGAAGACAAACAGAAACGTTATGATTTCTCTGCTTATATAATATTTCCTGGAAACGCAGAGAAATAATTAACGAAGTGCAGGGAAAGGTTTCTGGATAATAACCACAGTCTCTCTCTGCTCACCTAAGATAATGACAGCAGAGTCATGTCATTGCTTGACATTCAAACGCTTAAAGGTAAGAATCATCAGTCCTTATTAGGGTAAAATAAAGACATAAACTCCGCAAACTCATGCTAAGTTGATTGAAGCCTGGTTTGCTCAAGGCAGATAAATGGATAATTGTCACTTGCGTTTTTGATGCAAATCTGACATTCGTCTTACCCCTAAGAATACTAAATCATAATCCTTTTGAGTTTAATACCTTTTAAAAAATCTCGTTTTTTTATGAAGAGTGTTGCATGACGAGTATGAAAAGCCTTTCAGATGCTTTTACCATATCAGTCTACCGCGGGCTATTTGATTGGGAATAGCCTGGACACCATGGATTCACACGGATTCCTTTTTACGGTCTGGCCCGTGGCACCTTGCAGCATTAAGTATTCAGGGGCTAGTAAAATATGGCTCCCCCTCTATGGACTGCCATCCCCTGGGAAGATGATCAATTTCACAGGCTGGCAAATGCCTCTGAGGAGAAGGCTGATAGATTTGGCAGATCTGATGGTTTCTTCAAAGACACAGTGGAGAGAAATGATTTACGGCATCCCTGCCATTAGCTGGTCAGTAGCGAAGACAGCTCATATGGCATGAGCTAGTCAAGGCTCTATTTCTGGCCCAGTAATGGCCGACTGTGAAGACGAGCCTCACAAAGCCATGTAGCTGCACATAGTATGGTGGAATATATTCATGATAAAAAAATTTGGGCTGAGGGAGGATTTGAAATGCCATTTATGTCCAGCTGCCCTTCTTATGAAACCCCAATAATCAGAATTCTTGGGTTCAGAGAGGTCAATGGTGTTTACTCATCATCATCATAGATATTCCCTATCTATCTCCTTGCATTTTGCTGTTCCCAGCAGTGTAATGAGAGCATGATGATGACTATTCCATAACATTACGGAAGTGTTAGTCAGCTAAAGTGCAAAGATCATTGATTAAATCAAATGATATTTGTCACATGCTTTGTAAAACAACAGGTCCAGGCTAACAGTGAAATGTGTACTTACATACCTTCCCAACAATGCAGAAAAACACTAGGAATAAATACACAATGAGTAACAATAACTTTGCTGCTTAAACGGATACCAGTACCGAGTCGATGTGCAGGGGTACGAGGTATTTGAGGTAGATACAGTATGTACATATAGGTAGGGATAAAGTGACTAGGCAACAGGATAGATAATAAACAGTAGCCGCAGCGTATGTGATGAGTCAAAAGAGTTCCTGCAAAGTGGGTCAATGCAGATTGACCGGGTAGCTATTTGGTAGTCTTATGGCTTGAGGGTTAAAGCTGTTCAGGTTTCTATTGGTTCCAGACTTGGAGCATTGGTACCACTTGCTCAGCTGGGTTCTAAGGAGGGAGGATAGAAATAAGTCAAACCTTGGAAAATAATGATGCAATTCTGTTTTTACGCCTCAAGGGAATCATGAGAGGGGGGGGGGGGGGGGGGAGTGGGGAAGAAATCAGTGAAATCAGACCTGATCTTTACCATCCACTGCACCAAGAGGTCAAGTATTGTGAGCTGCGTGGGTGCTACCCTACTGGGGGTCAGCCGAAGGGTCAATCATGCATCTTCTCTGCAAATAGCCCTCTCATTGGCCAGCAATGCGAGGCATGAAGAGGCAGTGAAATCACAGAGTAGCCCATTGTCAATAGAGAGATGTGTGCCAGCTTTGTGACACCATTATCTTTCCATCTCACACAAGATGCGCCACATTATTCATGGTAAAATGAATAGATACTATAGGAGATGCCAAGGGCTCAGGCAGCAGAGGGGTAACTGGGTAAATGTGATAGACCAGGGTTTGTGATATAGAAGAAATCTTGCTTTATGATTGTTTATGCACCGATACATGCATGATACCCCGTCCCTATAAAAACGATTACATTCTTGTGCAGATCTTATTTTCTCTGATATGTAAATTAACGGCAATTCCCCTCTCTATCCCTTCGTAGTGGTATTGTACATGAGCCCTTATGAATGTGGAAAACAACACAAGACAATCTCCAAAGGACTAAAATAAAATGAGCAACAATTCGTTGAGACCTGAGATAATACACTGTGAATGCATAGTAGTCCAGCAGCAAAAAGTGGTCAACAGCTGTTTGGCTGTCCTCTCGCAGGATGCTTGATTTGGATAAACACAGCTGATAAATGCTCTGCCTAAGTAGCCAATAATCACAGCTCATAATAACACTGAAACCTACTAGAATAGATGAGAGGCCGCCATTAGTGCTGTGTACCTGGGAGAGGGAGCTGTTGGTGGCTGTGGCTGGAGAGATAAACTAGGGCCTGATGGATGAGTACAGTTCAGAGGAGACTGGTGACTTGAAAAAAATTGAGGAGGATGGGAAACCTACGGTGTAGGCACGGAAACGACAAAGTGTGTTTAACAAATTGTCAAACATTAATTATTTGAACCTAAAGCATTTAGTAAAGACATTTATAGTACAATATTATGGAGAATGGAAATGAGAGGGCTACTGACAAAGTGTTGGGAAGGGATCACAGCAGTAGGAGGGTATGAGGCATGAGTTGAGGTGTTCAGAGGCTTGACTTCAGCGCAGGACAGGGGTTGAGGTGTTCATAGTACAGGACAGGGGTTGAGGTGTTCGTAGTACAGGACAGGGGTTGAGGTGTTTGTAGTACAGGACAGGGGTTGAGGTGTTCGTAGTGCAGGACAGGGGTTGAGGTGTTCATAGTGCAGGACAGGGGTTGAGGTGTTCGTAGTGCAGGACAGGGGTTGAGGTGTTTATAGTGCAGGACAGGGGTTGAGGTGTTCATAGTGCAGGACAGGGGTTGAGGTGTTCGTAGTGCAGGACAGGGGTTGAGGTGTTCGTAATGCAGGACAGGGGTTGAGGTGTTCGTAATGCAGGACAGGGGTTGAGGTGTTCATAGTGCAGGACACGGGTTGAGGTGTTCATAGTGCAGGACAGAGGTTGATGTGTTCATAGTGCAGGACAGGGGTTGAGGTGTCCGTAGTGCAGGACAGGGGTTGAGGTGTTCGTAGTGCAGGACGGGGGTTGAGGTGTTCGTAGTGCAGGACAGGGGTTGAGGTGTCCGCAGTGCAGGACAGGGGTTGAGGTGTTCATAGTGCAGGACAGGGGTTGAGGTGTTCGTAGTGCAGGACAGGGGTTGAGGTATTCATAGTGCAGGACAGGGGTTGAGGTGTTCATAGTGCAGGACAGGGGTTGAGGTGTTCATAGTGCAGGACACGGGTTGAGGTGTTCATAGTACAGGACAGGGGTTGAGGTGTTCGTAGTGCAGGACAGGGGTTTAGGTGTTCGTAGTGCAGGACAGGGGTTGAGGTGTTCGTAGTGCAGGACAGGGGTTGAGGTGTTCGTAGTGCAGGACAGGGGTTGAGGTGTTCGTAATGCAGGACAGGGGTTGAGGTGTTCGTAGTGCAGGACAGGGGTTGAGGTGTTCGTAGTGCAGGACAGGGGTTGAGGTGTTCGTAGTGCAGGACAGGGGTTGAGGTGTTCGTAGTGCAGGACAGGGGTTGAGGTGTCCGTAGTGCAGGACAGGGGTTGAGGTGTCCGTAGTGCAGGACAGGGGTTTAGGTGTTCGTAATGCAGGACAGGGGTTGAGGTGTTCGTAGTGCAGGACAGGGGTTGAGGTGTTCGTAGTGCAGGACAGGGGTTGAGGTGTTCGTAATGCAGGACAGGGGTTGAGGTGTCCGTAGTGCAGGACAGGGGTTGAGGTGTCCGTAGTGCAGGACAGGGGTTGAGGTGTTCATAGTGCAGGACAGGGGTTGAGGTGTTCGTAGTGCAGGACAGGGGTTGAGGTGTTCGTAGTGCAGGACAGGGGTTGAGGTGTTCGTAGTGCAGGACAGGGGTTGAGGTGTTCATAGTGCAGGACAGAGGTTGATGTGTTCATAGTGCAGGACAGGGGTTGAGGTGTCCGTAGTGCAGGACAGGGGTTGAGGTGTTTGTCGTGCAGGACAGGCTCCTCATGGGTGGATGGTGTTGGAGAAGAGCGCAACTCCTCCACTGAGGGCAGGATTGGACTGGGAAGACAAAAAACTATAGCACAATACACTACACAGTTAGACAAAAGAGCTAAGAATGAGTTTGTCCAAGCAAGGAGTAAATCATTTATGTTTGATAATGTGATTGTGTTTGTGTATGAGATTGACTCAACATACAGTAACGAGAGAAAATTGACAGGTCTACTCACAGTGCTTGGAGAGGAAACATTCAATGTGCCAGTGGATGAGGAGGCACATGAGACATAGCTGCAGTTCATGTCAGGAGAGAGTTGACAATGGTCGTGGAGTGGAGAGGTCATGACCTCTAATAAGGGAACAGGATGGGACTTAGGTGTAAATACAAATAGCAGATGCATTCCATTACAGCAGCGCAACAAGTCTCTCCATGAAGTTAGACTCAGATATCTCAGAATTCACAAAGTCAAACACAGCATCTCGCCCACTTGACAAGAAATGTTCCTGAACAATGCCCCGATCTTCCACATACCTGACAACTGCGAGCAGACTGGTGGCACCATAGGTCCCAGAGTGGTGGGGCAATTTTGTCCCCCTGGGTCCCAGAGTTGTTCCTTATCTGGTAAGCTAACCAGGACAACTCTGGACCCTATAGGGTATGAGAGTTATTTAATCAGTTGTAAAAAAAACAAAAAAACGTTTTTTCACATCAGATCACATGGTTAAAAAAAAGAATAATCAAGGTCTGGGGATGACAACCTTGTCAAACTGCAGCAACCTTGTACTTGTTCATATGAATTATATTTAGACTAGGCTAACAGGTGGGTTTCCTCTACCCAGACATAGAGATCCCATTCACATTTTCTCCTGACAAACAAATGGACTATAAATGCATAACGTTACCAATTTTATTACCCTGGCCAGATGGACAGGGCGCATTGGCTGTATGCAGCTGCTATTGTTAGTGGCCTAAAGGTGATCAGACAGAAAAATCAGCTCGTTTTCATCCCATACAGCATGTCAGATCTCTAGTGTTTGGGTGTAGTCTAGGCTGCTGCAACATTTATGTAATGAGTTTTTGTTTGTGTCTGCCCGGAGTGATTATGTGTTATCACCTTTCTAAATCACCTTTCTAAATAAATACTGGAGGAGAGTAAAAAGCCTACTTAAGCTCGCGCAAAACAAAAATGCACTAAATCAAACTTTCTTTGAATGGATTAATAATTCTGAATTGATTTCGACATCCCAGATAAGACAGTAGAAACTTACACATGTCCAGCAAGTAAAGCATCGTACAATTACCTCTGCAAGCTCTTTGTAAACTCATCAAAAAAGAAACGTCCTCTCACTGTCAACTGAGTTTATTTTCAGCAAACTTAACATGTGTAAATATTTGTATGAACATAACAAGAATCAACAACTGAGACATAAACTGAACAAGAAGTGGAATAACGTGTCCCTGAACAAAGGGGGGGTCAAATCAAAAGTAACAGTCAGTATCTGGTGTGGCCACCAGCTGCATTAAGTACTGCAGTGTGTCTCCTCCTCATGTACTGCACCAGATTTACCAGTTCTTGCTGTGAGATTTTACCCCACTCTTCCACCAAGGCACCTGCAAGTTCCCAGACATTTCTGGGGGGAATGGCCCTAGCCCTCACCCTCCCATCCAACAGGTCCCAGATGTGCACAGTGGGATTGAGATCCGGGCTCTTCGCTGGCCATGGCAGAACACTGACATTCCTGTCTTGCAGGAAATCATGCACAGAACGAGCAGTATGGCTGGTGGCATTGTCATGCTGGAGGGTCATGTCAGGATGAGCCTGCAGAAAGAATAACACACAAAGGAGAAGGATGTCTTCCCTGTAACGCACAGCGTGGAGATTGCCTGCAATGACAACAAGCTCAGTCCGGCGATGCTGTGACACACCGCCCCAGACTACAGACCCTCCACCTCCAAATCGATCCCACTCCAGAGTACAGGCCTCGGTGTAATGCTTATTCCTTCAACGATAAACACGAATCCGACCATCACTCCTAGTGAGACAAAACCGCGACTCGTCAGTGACGAGCACTTTCTGCCAGTCTTGTCTGGTCCAGCGACGGTGGGTTTGTGCCCACAGGAGACGTTGTTGCCGGTGATGTCTGGTGAGGACCTGCCTTTACAACAGGCCTACAAGCCCTCAGTCCAGGCTCTCTCAGCCTGAGCACTGATGGAGGGATTGTGCATTCCTGGTGTAACTCGGTCAGTTGTTGCTGCCATCCTGTACCTGTCCCGCAGGTGTGATGTTCGGATGTACCGATCCTGTGCAGGTGTTGTTACACGTGGTTTGCCACTGTGAGGATGATCAACTGTTCATCCTGTCTCCCTGTAGCGCTGTCTTAGGCGTCTCACAGTACGGAAATTGCAATTTATTGCCCTGGCCACATCTGCAGTCCTCATGCCTCTTTGCAGCATGCCTAAGGCACGTTCACGCAGATGAGCAGGGACCCTGGGATTCTTTCTTTTGCTGTTTTTCAGAGTCAGTAGAAAGGCCTCTTTAGTGTCTTAAGTTTTCATAACATTGACCTTAATTGCCTACCATCTGTAAGCTGTTAGTGTCTTAACGACCGTTCCACAGGTGCATGTTCATTAATTGTTTACGGTTCACTGAACAAGCATGGGAAACAGTGTCTAAACCCTTTACAATGAAGATCAGTGAAGTTATTTGGATTTTTACGAATTATCTTTGAAAGACATGGTCCTGAAAAAGGGACATTTCTTTTTTTGCTGAGTTTAGTTGCATTTGTTGGCTGAACTCTCTCTCTCATCGTGACCCTTAGTAAAAGCCATCTTGCCGATAAGCCGCTTGTGACCCTGTATCTTCTTACCTTCTCATTGTGTTGCGTCGTTTGAATATGCGGTCGTTCGTCCATTAGATGTTCGATGAGGCTTTTTCCAAGAAGCTTGAATCTGATGTCGCCAGTGAAAGGGATTCTTCAACAAAAAATCCACCTCATTGTTGTTTGCATTTGCTAGCCATTCTGGAGGAGAAAACTGCGCTCTGGTGGCTAGCTAACGCTAGCACTTGCTACTAAAGGTAATTGCACTAACTCAACACAAAAATAAAGTCCTAAAACCAAGAAAACAAAAAATAATCTACCTCCTCCGTCTCCTGTAGTTTAAAGAAACTAGTTTGAATTTAATAATATCCTAAAAATGCTCAACTATCATTCTTCACTCTCAATCTCTATCCAATATGTCACCAACTCACCAAGCTTCTCAACACGTAGAGCCCCCATAATGCTCTGTGGCACAACCACAATACACCACACTAAATTAGTTCTCTGTTCCTAATCCTATGATTGGATGTACAACATGTTAGTTCATATTACAAAAGCTTTGATTGGTTGGAGAACGTCCTCCGGGAAGTGGTCATAATTGCCGTGTAGATCTATGAAAGGGGGTAAGGCATATGAGCCTCCTAGGTTTTGTATTGAAGTCAATGTAGCCAGAGGAAGAGGGGGAATAGTTGTCCTCCAGCTACACAATGGTGCTAACTAGAGTGTGTTGTTGAGACTACTGTAGACTTTCATAGCAAAACAGTGTGTTTTAATCGGGTATTTGGTGATGTGAACATATTTAGTATAGTTTTATCTAAAAAGGAAAATGTTTTATTGTTTCATATTATTTTCTGGACTTCCTGATTGGCAACAACACCTGCTCCACACTGACTCTTAACTTAACTGACTGTGTGGCTTTGCACGACACCAGCTCCATCATCAAGTTTGCTGACGACACCACAGTTGTAGGCCTGATAACCAACAATGACATGTCAGGCTATAGGGAGGTAAGCGAACTGGCATTGTGTTGCCAGGACAACAAACTCTCCCTCAATGTCAGCAAAACAAAGGAATTGATTGTTGACATCAGGAAGCCGAGGAGGGAACATGCCCCGAGACTGCAGTAGAGAGAATCAGCAGTTTTAAGTTCCTCAACGTTCACATCACTGAGGACTTGTCATAGACCAACACCACCACTCGTGTCAAGAGGGCGAAACAGCATCTCTACTTCCTAAGGCGGCTGAAGAAATTTGGCATGCCACCCCGGGTCCTCTCAAAATAAGAGAGCTTCCTGACCAGTTGCATCACGGCCTGGTACGGGAATTGCTCTGTCCACGACCTCAAGGCCTTCCAGCAGGTGGTGAAGACGGCCCAGTAAATCACTGGGAACGTGCTCCCACCAGTCAAGGACATCTACTCGAACGGTCCCTGAGGAAGGCCCGCAGCATCATCAAGGACCCCACACAGGGCGACCACGAGCTGTTCTCTCCCTTACCGTCGGGTAGACAGTATCGGGGCATGAGGTCTGATACCAACAGGCTCAACCCTAACCCTGCTAAACACTTTAACTGGACTGACCAACTGCTCTGATTCTCTACACCTTAGCACATATGCACTAACTCACACACACACACACACACACACACACACACACACACACACACACACACACACACACACACACACACACACACACACACACACACACACACACACACACACGTCCACACACACACACACACACACACACACACACACACACACACACACACACACACACACACACACACACACACACACACACACACACACACACACACACACACACACACACACACACACACCACAACTGCTGCTACCAGACTCTTATTATGATGGCTAAAGACCAGTCAATGCCATGAGCCCACCCTCCATGGGTGTCTCTAATGGGGCCACTATTGATCGAGGCCCAGTACTCTCCCCATGGGTTAATGGGAAAGACTTGGGGGGGAAAGAAAGACAGGGCCACATGGGTCTGTTTTGTTCCTGGAAAGTGTACCGAGTAGTTGCTGTGCCTTAGACACATTGTATTTTCCATCTCACAGATCGATTCCCAGTTGATAAACCAACAACGTAGAGAGTATTTAAAATGGCACCTTGCAACAGAACTCTTGTCGGACTTGTACGAATATTGAGAATTGATGTTGAAGGAACTTATGATACATGAAGTAAGCTGCTCTCTATTTGGTGTATTGCTCCTGTTGGAAAATCTGCTTACAGCTGTAGCCTCGATGATGTATGGAGTACATGTTCCCTAATAACCTTGGTGGGGTGTTATTCAATGTAAAATAGGTTAGCTCCCAGTCACCTTTGCCAGTGAAGTTTGGTATGTGGTGCAAAGGGTCATGGGAAGTCGAAATCCCACCAACATCCATCATGCCCCGATTCCAGCTTGATCAGCCCTCCAGGGTTAATGGGAGAGATGTGGGGTGCCACTGATATTTCTGATATGACTTAGATGAGTGTAAATCATACTTCAGTTAGGGAACTGTCTGAGAAAAGGATCTAAATCAACTTATGGCAATTCACCCTGACCTAAATGGAGAATTTCTTCGGAAGGTTCTTTTCTCCCTAGCACTGAGAATGTTCCCGTGTAGATTTTGGGCTGTACTCAAAGGTTGTATGATCTGAGATGTCGGTTGTGGAGGCGTGTTTCTCGTCTACTTCCTCGTCTTCCTCAACCAGTTTGTAGGCAGTTGATTTCTATATGAGTTACAGTTCATATAAGGAAACCAGTCAATTTATATATATTTATTAGGCCCTAATCTATGGATTTCACATGACTGGGAATAGATATATGCATTTGTTGGTCACAGATACCTTAAAAAAAGTTAGGGGCATGGATCAGTTAACCAGTCAGCATCTGGTGTGACCACCATTTGTCTCATGCAGCACGACACATCTTGTTTGCGTAGAGTTGATCAGGCTGTTGATTGTGGTATGTGGAATGTTGTCCCACTCCTTTTCAGTGGCTGTGTGAAGTTGCTGGATAGTGGCGGGAACTGGAACACGCTGTTGTACACTTCAATCCAGAGCCTCCCAAACACTCTCAATGGGTGACATGTCTGGTGAGTATGTAGACAATGGAAGAACTGGGACATTTTTAGCTTCCAGGAATTGTGTACAGGTCCTCGCGTCATGGGACCATGCTTTATCATGCTGAAACATGAGGTGATGGCGGCAGATTTATGGCACAACAATGGGCCTCAGGATCTCATCTCTGTGGACTCAAATTTCCATCAATAAAATGCAGTTTTGTTCGTTGTCCGTAGCTTATGCCTGCCCATACCATAACCCCAACACCACCATGGGGCACTCTGTTAACAATGTTGACATCAGCAAACCACTTGCCCACACGACGTCATACATGCTGTCTGCCATCTGCCCTGTTCAGTTGAAACCAGGATTCAAAGGTGAAGAGTACACTTCTCCAGCATGCCAGTGGCCATTGTTGGTGAGCATTTGCTCACTGAGGTCGGTTACGCCAAACTGCAGTCAGGTCAAGATCTTGGTGAGGACAACGAGCACGCAGATTAGCTTCCCTGAGATGGTTTCTGATGGTTTGTGCAGAAATTCTTCATTTGTGCAAACCCACAGTTTCATCCACTGTCTTTGTGGCTGGTCTCAGCCGATCCCGCAGGCGAAGAAGTTGGATGTGGAGGTCCTGGGCTGGCGTGGTTAAACGTGGTCTGCGGTTTTTAGGCCGGTTGGACATACTGTCAAATGTTCTGAAACGACATTGGAGGCGGCTTATGGTTGAGAAATTAACATTCAATTCCCTGGCAGCATCTCTGGTGGACATTCCTGCAATCAGCATGCCAATTGCTCACTCCCTCAAAACTTGATACATCTGTGTCACACCCTGATCTGTTTCACCTGTCTTGTGCTTGCCTCCACCAGGTGTCTCTCATTTTCCCCATTATCCCCTGTGTATTTATACCTGCATTTTCTTGTGCGTTCATCTTGTCTTGTCCGGTTGTACCATCGTGTTTCCCGTTTTTCCTGTTATCAAGTTTATGTTTTCTAATCTTCTTGGTTCTGAACTTTCTGCCTGTCCAGACCCGGAGTCTGCCTTCCTTCCGTCCTGTACCTGCCTGACTCTGACTTGGTTTACAAACCACTGCCTACCCTCAACCTGCCTTTTTGTCTGCCATATTTGTTATAATAAATATTCAGAGAATCGTACTATCCTTCTCCTGTGTATGCATCTGGGTCATGTCCTGAGTCGGGATAGTACGAACTGGCCATTACTGACCCAGCAGACTCGGACCAGCTCCACAACTCTGTCTCCTTCAAAGGAGCCGCCATTGGAAGACACAAGAAGTTACTTTAAACCCTTATGGATAGACTCCAGACCTTGGCGGGACACCATGACTACTCTTTCACTGCATTGCTGGAGCAGTAACCCACCCAGACTCTCAGTAATCCCGCTACTAGTGACACTTCTCTCCAGCCTGCCCTGGTTTCCCGAGAACCACGCGTACCTCCTCCGGAGTGCTACGCTGGAGATCCAGGAACCTGCCGGGCATTTCTCTCCCAGTGCTCCCTCATCTTTGAGCTGCAGCCCTTTTTGATTCCCTCAGATCGCTCAAAGATAGTGTACATGATAACGCTGATGGGCTACTCACCTGGGCTATGGCGGTGTGAGAGCAACAATCCACCGTTTGCCTCAGTCTGGAGGAGTTCATGGCGGAGGGTAGAAAGGTGTTTGATTCTCTGTTATCTGGGAGAGAGGCTGCTCGGAACCTACTTCAACTGCATCAAAACTCCCTTTGTGTGGCAGACTACGCAGTAGATCTTTGCACTTTGGCCACCGAGATTGCCTGGAAACCGGAATCTCTATTCGACAAGTTCCTTATCGGAGGTGGTTAAAGACGAGCTCGCAGCCCGGGAGTTTCCCATGGACCTCGACTCTCTCATAGCCTTGACCATACACATCAAGTCTCCAGCATCTACAACATCGGGAGAATCCGATGTCACCCGAGCAGGGTTGGATTGTCTCCTACTGAACTCTTATGCAGACTCAGCACCAAGAGCTGTATTGTAGAACAACAGGACATTACATATCTACCAGTCCATTCCTGTTGTGGGGTGAGCAGTCCAAATCTCTCCAGGTGCTTATTAGCACTGAGGCCGACAAGAGCATTATGGACACTACCCTGGTGTCGGAGCTGGGAATCTCCACACAACCTCTCCCCATTCCTATGGACGTCAGAGCGCTGGATGGGCGCTCTATTGCCAGAGTTACCCACAATACGGTTCCTATTAACCTGCAAGTGTCAGGTAATCACAGTGAGTCTATTCAGTTCCTGCTCATTGAATCTCCTCATGTACCAGTGGTTTTGGGGTTTTCATGGCTCCAGAGGCACAATCCCCTGAACGACTGGGCTACTGGTTCTATCATGGGTTCGAGCCCGTTCTGCCATGCGCGAAGTCGGCATAACCTGCGCAGGACGTCTTTCTGCCAGCTTGGGAGAAGCCTCAGATCTCTCCACCATTCCCACGGAATACCAGAACCTCTGGGAGGTTTTCAACAAGGCCCTCGCTACATCTGTCCCTCCGCATCGCTCCCCCGCCAGCGCAGCGTTCAGCTTCGTGGAGAAGAAGTACAAAACCCTGCACCAGTGTATCAACGTTGGACCTTCGGAATGCCTACCATCTGTTTCGGATACGGGAAGGAGACGATTGGAAGACAGCCTTTAACACGGCTAGCGGGCACCACGAGTACCTTGTTATGCCATTTGGACTGCTCCCACAGTGTTCCAGGCCCTGTTCAACGATGTGCTCCGTGACATGTTGAACCAGTTTGTGTTTGTCTACCTCGACGACATCCTTGTTTTTTCCCGTTCATCTCAAGAGCACGTTCTTAGTGTGGACTGACCATAGTATCTCTGCACCGCTAAGTGCCTCAACTCAAGGCAGGCTCGATGGGCCCTATTATTCACTCGGTTCAATTTTACTATATCCTACTGCCCTGGGATCAAGAATGTGAAGCCTGACACGCTCTCACGCCTATATAGCCACATTGCTACACTGTCTGACCCTGAGATCATCCTCCCTACCTCCTGTCTAGCGGCTGCAGTCATCTGGGGTATATATAGTATAGGGGTGGGGAAGGGGGGCCCAGCTAACTGGATGTTTGTCCAGGACTCTGCTCGTTCCCCGGTACTGGAATGGACACATTCCTCTAGACTGACCTGCCATCCTGGCTCCCGTCGGACCCTGGCTTTCATCCGACAACGTTTTTGGTGGCTCACCATGGTTCCTGACATCTCCACATTTGTCGCCGCCTGCACTGTACCCAGAATAAGACTCCACGGCCAGCTCTAGCTGGCCTCCTTCAACCACTCCCTGTTCCTCACCGCCCCTGGTGCCACATATCCTTGGACTTCGTCACTGGTCTCCCTCTGTCAGATGGCAACACCACTATCCTTACAGTGGTGGATAGGTATTCCAAAGCTGCCCATTTCATTCTCCTTCCTAAGGTACCCTCAGCCAAGCAGGCGGCCCAGCACATGGTGCAGCACGTCTTTCAGATCCACGGACGTCTGGTCAACATGGTCTCCGATCGCGGTAATCTTCCCGGTTCTGACCTTTCTGCCTGACCTGACCCTGAGCCTGCCTGTCATCCTGTAACTGCCTGACTCTGATCTGGTTGACGAAACACTGCCTGCCCTCCACCTGCCTTTTGCCTGCCCCTTTTGTTATAATAAATATTCTGAGAATCATACTATTCGCCTCCTGTGTCTGCATCTGAGTCTTATCCTGAGTCATGACAATATGTGGCATTGTGTTGTGTGACAAGACTGCACATTTTAGAGTGTCCTTTTATTGTCCCCAGCACAAGGTGCACCTGTGCAATTATCATGCTGTTTAAAACTTCTTATGGCTGCAGGGGCAGTATTGAGTAGCTTGGATGAAAGGTGCCCAGAGGAGCCCAGAGTAAACGGCCTGCTCCTCAGTCACAGTTGCTAATATATGCATATAATTATTAGTATTGGATAGAAAACACGCTGAAGTTTCTAAAACTGTTTGAATGATGTCTGTGAGTATAACATATGTCATAACATATGTCAGAACTCATATATCAGGCAGAAACCTGAGAAGAAATCCAAACAGGAAGTGGAAAATCTGAGGTTGGTCGATTTTCAACCCAGCCCCTATTGAATAGACAGTGGGATATGGATAAAGTTGCTTCCAGTAGATGTCAACTGTCTTTAGAAACTTGAATGAGGCTTCTACTGTGTTGTGGAGCCAGATGGGAGCTCTTTGAGTCAGTGGTCTGGGTCACACGCATTTCACATGATATAGCGACCTGCGTTCCATGGCTTCTCTACAGACATAGGAATTCTCTGGTTGGAATGTTATTGAAGATTTATGATAACAACATCCTAAAGATTGATTCTATATTTAGTTTGACAAGTTTCTTCGACCTGTAATATAACTTTTTGAAGTTTTCGTCCGACGTTCGGCTGGACCTGCACGAGCGTTTGGATTTGTGTACTAAACGCGCTAACAAAAGTAACTACTTGGACATAAATAATGGACATTATCTAACAAATCAAGCATTTATTGTGGAACTGTGATTCCTGGGAGTGCATTATGATGAAGATCATCAAAGGTAAGGGAATATTCATAATGTGATTTCTGATTTCTGTTGACTCCAACATGATAAAAAAATAAAAAATCTGAGCGCTGTCTCAGATTATTGCATGGTTTTTGCTTTTTCGGTAAAGTTTTTTGAAATCTGACACAGCGGTTGCATTAAGGAGAGGTATATCTATATTTCCATGTCCAAGAATTGTATTTTCTGTAAAATCATGTGGCTCTCTGCAATATCACAGGATGTTTTGGAACTAGTGAACGTAACTCACCAATGTATACTGAGATTGTTTTATTTATAAATATGCACTTTATCGAACAAAACATACATGTATTGTGTAACATGAAGTCCTATGAGTGTCATCTGATGAAGATCATCAAAGGTTAGTGATTACTTTTATCTCTATTTGTGCTTTTTGTGACTACTCTCTTTGGCTGGAAAAATGGCTGGGTTTTTCTGTGAGTTGGTGGTCACCTAACATAATCATTTGTGGTGCTTTCGCTGTAAAGCCTATTTGAAATTGGACACTGTGGTGGGATTAACAAGATTACCTTTAAAACAGTATAAAATACATGTATGTTTGAGGAATTTTAATTATGAGAATTCTGTTGTTTTGAATTTTGCTCTCTGCACTTACACTGGCTGTTGTCATATTGATCCCGTTAACAGGATTGCAGCCCTAAGAAGTTTTAACCTGTTAGTGATCCCTTCGCATGCCAATCCCTTTAGCGGGATAGATTTGACAACATCCAGTGAAATGCCTGCCCCTTTCGATCATATTACTCCAGTGCTAGCCTCCCTACACTGGCTTCCTGTTAAGGCAAGAGCTGATTTCAAGGTTTTACTGCTAACCTACAAAGCATTACATGGGCTTGCTCCTACCTATCTTTCCGATTTAGTCCTGCCGTACATACCTACACGTACGCTACGGTCACAATACGCAGGCCTCCTAATTGTCCCTAGAATTTCTAAGCAAACAGCTGGAGGCAGGGCTTTCTCCTATAGAGCTCCATTTTTATGGAATGGTCTTATTTTCCACCATAATTTGCAAATACATTCATTAAAAATCCTACAATGTGATTTCTGGATTTTTTTTCTTATTTTGTCTGTCATAGTTGAAGTGTTCCTATGATGAAAAGTACAGGCCTCTCTCATCTTTTTAAGTGGGAGAACTTGCACAATTGGTGGCTGACTAAATACTTTTTTGCCCCACTGTATATGCATATCCTAGCTTCTGGGCCTGAGTAACAGGCAGTTTACTTTGGGCACACATTTCATCCAGGCATCAAAATACTACCCCCTATCCCTAAGAAGTTGTTAATCAGCTTCTTGATATGCCATACCTGTCAGGTGGATGGATTATTTTGATAAAGGAGAAATTCTCATCAACAGGGATGTAAAGAAATTAATGAACAAAATTTGGGAGAAATAAGCTTTTTGTGCATGTGGAACATTTCCGTGACCTTTTGTTTCAGCTCATGAAACATGGGACCAACACTTTACATGCTGCATTTATATTTTTGTTCAGTGTAAATGTGCGTGTTGGGAAACCTATGTCTTACTTTTTGGGGAGAATGCCTCTAGTTTACATAATTCATTACTTCTCTCGTTTATGCAGATTCCCTGATTACCAAGCTTAACCTCTTGGTCTCCATTCAACAGTAATTGTTAACAAGAAATGTAACTTTTATTTACAATTGCTTATTTTATTTCCGTGACGAACTCAGCTGTCAGCTGCAGCAGCAGCAGCACACATCTGCAGACAGAGAATTGGGTGGAGGGAGGGAGAGAGCTAAGCTAAGCCAAAACAGAGATGCCTTTGAATACCATCAAATACATCCATTTCCCCCCATATACTTGTAGAGCTGAATGGTTGCGTGGGGGGACCTCGAGAATAAACTCACACATGAATCACTGAAGAACAAGACAAACAACAGGTCCCCCTTGAGTGCTAAAACAATTATCTTATATTATAAGATAACAGAAGAATTTGAGGTTGGAGTTCAGAGGCTGGTCGTTTTGTACAAGGACATCATTAGTGTTGTTGCTGCTACACATGCAGTAACCCATATTTCAGTTGTCTGACATTGGATATACATGGGGAACAATTACAGGGCAGAAAATGAGAGGATTAGTGGATTCCTTCTAGCAGGGTTCAATTAGATCCAGTTTGACAGTCACAACACCATGTAGTCCTGCTCTCCAGACGTCTTTCGCGAGATAGGTGGCACAAAGACACCCTTGTGGAATGCGATTTCTAAGCAATATATTATTTGAAAAATTATTTGGAACCAGTGAGAAACAATACATCTGATCACTTGGCTTTGAGAAAGCCGAAAATAAGTGTGACTTACACAAGGTTCAAGTGATGATTCTCAGATTTCCTATTTCATGATTTCCATATACAGTATAAGGATATTTGTTATTCTGATTTAGTAAACTATGTTTTTCAAAATACCAATCAATGAAACCCATAACTTCCCAAACAAAGGCTCAGAGTGAAGAGAAGCGATCTTGAGGTGATGACAAATGCAGGACTTATATATGTCCTGGACTACAGGAAATGCATCAACTGGGCTGCAGTGGAGCAGGTTGAGAGCTTTCGAGATCCTCGGTGTCCAAATCACTAAGAACTTAAAATAGTCCACTCACATGATCACAGTCGCCTCTTCTCCCTCAGGAGGTTGAAAAGGTTTGGCATGGGCCCTCAAATCCTTAAAAGGTTCTACAGCTGCACCACTGAGAGCATCTTGACTGGCTGCATCACTGATTGGTATGGCAATAGCACCGCCTACGATCGCATGGTGTTACAGAGAGTGGTGCGGAGAGCCCAGTACATCACTGGGGCCGAGCTCCCTGCCATCCAGGACCTCTATGTCAGGCGGTGTGAAAGGAAGGCCCGGAAAATCATTGAGCACTCCAGCCAGCCAGCCAAGACATAGACTGTTCTCTCTGCTTCCGCACGGCAAGCGGTACCGGTGCATCAAGTCTGACACCAAAAGGCCCCTGAGCAGCATTCTATCCCCAAGCCATTAGACGGCTAAATAGCAAACAGAATGGCTACATGGACAATCTGAGTAAACCCTTGTATTTTATTTTGTATTTTGCACTGTCTCTATGCACACTCACAGGACTCTACACACTCACGCACACTGACATTAGAACACACACACACATTTATACTGACTCTACACACACGCACACACACATACAATCATCATATACGCTGCTGCTACTCTGTTTATTATATACTGATGCCTAGTCACTTTACCCCTGTACAGTTGAAGTCGGAAGTTTACATACACCTTAACCAAATACATTGAAACTCAGTTTTTCACAATTCTTGTCATTTAATCCTAGTAAAAAATCCCTGTATTAGGTCAGTTAGAATCACCACTTTATTTTAAGAATGTGAAATGTCAGAATAATAGTAGAGAGAATGATTCACATCAGCTTTAATTTCTTTCATCACATTCCCAGTGGGTCAGAACATTACATACACTCAATTAGTATTTGATTGTATTGCCTTTAAATGGTTTAGCTTGGGTCAAATGTTTCAGGTAGCCTTCCACAAGCTTCCCACAATAAGTTGGGTGAATTTTGGCCCATTCCTCCTGACAGAGCTGGTGTAACTGAATCAGGTTTGTAGGCCTCCTTGCTCGCACACACTTTTTCAGTTCTGCCCATACATTTTCTATGGGATTGAGGTCAGGGCTTTGTGATGGCCACTCCAAAACCTTGACTTTGTTGTCCTTAAGCCATTTTGCCACAACTTTGGAAGCATGCTTGGGGTCATAGTCCACTTGGAAGACCCATTTGCGACCAAGCTTTAACTTCCTGACTGATGTCTTGAGATGTTGCTTCAATATAGCCACATCATTTTCCTGCCTCATGATGCCATCTATTTTGTGAAGTGCATCAGTCCCTCCTACAGCTAAGCACCCCCACAACATGATGCTGTCACCCCTGTGCTTCACGGTTGGGATAGTGTTCTTCGGCTTGCAAGCCTCCCACTTTTTCCTCCAAACATAACGATGGTCATTAAGGCCAAACAGTTCTATTTTTGTTTCATCAGACCAGAGGACATTTCTCCAAAAAGTACGATCTTTGTCCCCATGTGATGTTGCAAACCGTAGGCTGGCTTTTTTTTTGGAGCAGTGGCTTCTTCCTTGCCGACATAGGACTCGTTTTACTGTGAATTCTTTTGTACATGTTTCCTCCAGCATCTCCACAATGTCCTTAGCTGTTGTTCTGGGATTGATTTGCACTTTTTGCACCAAAGTACGTTCAAATCTAGGAGACAGAACACGTCTCTTCCCTGAGCGGTGTGACGGCTGCGTGGTCCCATGGTGTTTATACTTGCGTACTATTGTTTGTACAGATGAACGTGGTACTTTCAGGCATTTGGAAATTGCTCCCAAGGATGAACCAGACTTGTGGAGGTCTACAATTTTTTCTCTGAGGTCTTGGCTGATTTCCCCATGATGTCAAGCAAAGAGGCACTGAGTTTGAAGGTAGGCCTTGAAATACATCCACAGGTACACCTCCAATCGACTCAAATGATGTCAAGTAGCCTATCAGAAGCTTCTACAGCCATTACATCATTTTCTGGAATTTTCCAAGCTGTTTAATGACACAGTCAACTTAGTGTATGTAAACTTCTGACCCACTGGAATTGTGATACAGTGAATTATAAGTGAAATAATCTGTCTGTAAATAATTGGTGGAAAAATGACTTGTGTCATGCACAAAGTAGATGTCCTAACCGACTTCCCAAAACTATAGTTTGTTAACAAGAATTGTGTGGAGCAGTTGAAAATGTAAATGTATGTAAACTTCTGACTTCAACTATAGCTATCTACCTCTATTGATCCAGTATCCCTGCAAATTGTAAATGTGGTATTGGAACTGATCCTGTAGATTATGTTATGTACTACATATTCGTTTTTCTCGTGTGTTTTTGTTCTACCTTGTGTTATTTTTAGTCTTACATTGTTATCGATTACTGCATTGTTGGGTTTGGAGCTGTATAGTACTTCTGCACGTGACGTTAAAACTTGACAGTTGGAGTGTGAATGTAATCATTCAACAGCCATTCATTTTTAAATTGATGTTTTTCCTGGCTTTTATTTTATAGCATTTTCAACTGAAATAAACCAACGAGCTACAAAATGGGCAGATCAACAAAAAAAAATCTCTGTTTCCACATTTGACAACTGAATGGAAATGGGACAGGGAAAGACAACCCATTTCAATTCACAAATATTGTTTCTATCAACGTGTAATATCACCTCCAAAGAAAGGGATATGATTGATGCAGTCTAAACATAGGGGGGGGGGGGGGTAGGGTCTTATCTGATATATGTGTCACACCATCAGAACAGTTGAGAAATGGCTGCAATTAGCACAATGTCATATTCCAAGGTGAGAGGTAATTTGCATGATTGATAGGTGGAGTCGTTGACAAAAGGATCCTCCAAAATATTATTCTCCCATAAGGCTTTGCAGTTGATGATCGGAGAGTGAGCGCTGTTATGTCTCATACTGTAATAGCTATCAAGAAGTATTCAGTTGATAAATCTCACTTTGTCCCATCTTCAGGCTAGTATATTCCCATGTCCCATACGCAAATGACCCAGCCCTAAATAAATGTGTACGGTCATATGAAAGACGGAAGAGCAATACGGGAACAGGAAAGAGAAACTTCAGACTCTCGATCTTCCCCAGTTCATCACGCCATTTGGACCGCTTTCCATGACATGTGTTCCACCCAAAGTAAATCCTCAATTCTTTTGTCGTTGCAGATTTGCGTAATGATTACTGTATTCCCTAGCATCCACGTGTTCCACCTGTGTTATTATGGTTTATGATCCGGTGAAGGAGTGGTGGAAGCTACAGCAAGCAGCTTATTTACGAGTATTACATCGAGCGATAGATAGAAGTGTTGGATCCGATTTAAAGTGACACTTCCTCCTTTTACTTGAGGAGCTGGGAAGGGTAAGTAGCATTGACTCTCAGTGGAAAGATGCTGTCAAACCCTTTGTCAGACTTTTTTATTTTTTATATGAGGTCGCTCCAACAGTGGAGGCAAGATCAATTGTATTCATGTCATTTCTGCTGACGCAGGCTGTCTTGTAGCAGGTCACTCCACTCACTCCAGCTGTCACCGCACACTAACTCAGCCATGTGGCTGCTCCTCTGATCTCATACCCATTTCTCCCCTGTTGCTTCTGATTTGTTCGAACACAACTTTCCCTGTCGCTGACAAAGACTTTTCCTCCTGACACAGACGATGAAAGGAGTTTTAAAAGCAAGACAGAATCAGGTCCCAATTAATACATTCTTTCAATAACTTTTTAGTGATTTCAGTAAGGAGGCTCTTCCTGCTGTGTCGTTTCCCTTAAAACATAGTGGAATTGAGTGAATTTCAACTGCACCTTTTACGTCACTTAGGAGGATTACTGCTATAGCATTTGATGCACTTATAAATCTACATGAAATCTTGTGTTCCCTTCCATCCACACGGAGCATTTCAAAGGTACAGTATGACCACATGGACAATCTGAATCCTCTGATTACACGAGTATCAAGGGAGCATAACAAATCAATGGAGGCGTTTGCCGTCTCTGATGATTGGGATATGCCGATTGGGATATTGCAACGGGTGAGCTCCCCCTGCATTAGTCTATCCCCTTGTCAATACAGATATCTTCTGATGAGGAAAAGCGATCAGCTATATGAAAAAATGCAGGAAACTAGCTAAAGAGATGGCTTTAGCTCTAGGTTCAAAGTGCAGTATACAAGCCCTGGTAAATGTGTCAAACACCCAGAAGAAGAACAGCACATCTGTTTTGCATTACATGTCTTCTAGGCCTGTCTAGAGCAAATTCATTTTTAAAGAGAACACATTACGGTGAGCTTGATCGGTATGCAACGCGGCATCCCAGAATGCAATCTGCTGATCTCTGTGCTATTTCTGTGTTTCACTGTGTGTAAAGATTAC